>NW_027514989.1:34126-101496 GCF_048772815.1 Callospermophilus lateralis | reverse complement strand
TCGTTATTTCCTAGAAGCTTGGGAACCCCTCTCAATGAAAGTGCTTTTCCACAGTCTGTGCCTGGGGCTACTTGAAGAGGAAGCAAACCATAGCGACAAAACTGAGAACTCCTTTATTTTGTCAAGTTTCAAAGAGCTACTACAAACCATGTTGGATTTAGAGTTCCAAATTCATCTATCCATATAGGAGAGAACAGAGGGAAACTTAAATATAAAAACTGCTACTGTAGACGAACGCTTCAACCTAAAAGAACAAAATTTGGTAAGCCAAGTGGGATTTGTTTACTGATCATTACCACCAAGTATCATCAAGATTGGGTGAAAAAATATTTGCTGGTATTTCGGAAACTCGTTATTTCTGAGAAGCTTGGCAACCCATCTCAAAGAAAGTGCTTTCCACAGTCTGTGCCTAAAGCTACTTGAAGAGGAAACAATCCATAGAGACAAAACTGAGAACTCCTTTATTTTGTCAAGTTTCAACAAGCTACTACAAACCATGTTGGATTTAGAGTTCCAAATTCATCTATCTATATAGGAGAGAACAGCGGGAAACCTAAATATAAAAACTGCTACTGTACATGAACGCTTCAACCTAGAAGAACTAAATTTGGTGAGCTAAGTGGGTTTTATGTACTGATCATGACCACCAAGTATCAACAAGATTGTGTGAAAAAATATTTGCTGGTATTTCGGAAACTCGTTA
Source organism: Callospermophilus lateralis (assembly GCF_048772815.1). Lineage (NCBI taxonomy): Eukaryota > Metazoa > Chordata > Mammalia > Rodentia > Sciuridae > Callospermophilus > Callospermophilus lateralis. The sequence goes on along the minus strand of NW_027514989.1, from coordinate 100,793 downwards.
TTTCTTAGAAGCTTGGCAACCCATCTCAATGAAAGTGCTTTCCACACTCTGTGCCTAGGGCTACTTGAAGAGGAAACAATCCATAGAGACAAAACTGAGAACTCCTTTATTTTGTCAAGTTTCAATGAGCTACTACAAACCATGTTGGATTTAGAGTTCCAAATTCATCTATCTATATATGAGAGAACAGAGTGAAACCTAAATATGAAAACTGCTACTGTAGACGAACGCTTCAACCTAGAAGAAGAAAATTTGGTGAGCCAAGTGGGATTTGTGTACTGATCATGACCACCAAGTATCATCAAGATTGGGTGAAAAAATATTTGCTGATATTTCGGAAACTCGTTATTTCTTAGAAGCTTGGGAACCCCTCTCAATGAAAGTGCTTTTCCACAGTCTGTGCCTAGGGCTACTTGAAGAGGAAACAAACCATAGCGACAAAACTGAGAACTCCTTTATTTTGTCAAGTTTCAAAGAGCTACTACAAACCATGTTGGATTTAGAGTTCCAAATTCATCTTTCTATATAGGAGAGAACAGAGGGAAACCTAAATATAAAAACTGCTACTGTAGACGAACGCTTCAACCTAGAAGAACAAAATTTGGTGAGCCAAGTGGGATTTGTGTACTGATCATTAGCACCAAGTATCATCAAGATTGGTTGAAAAAATATTTGCTGGTATTTCGGAAACTCGTAATTTCTTAGAAGCTTGGCAACCCCTCTCAATGAAAGTGCTTTTCCACAGTCTGTGCCTAGGGCTACTTGAAGAGGAAACAAACCATAGAGACAAAACTGAGAACTCCTTTATTTTGTCAAGTTTCAAAGAGCTACTACAAACCATGTTGGATTTAGAGTTCCAAATTCATCTATCTATATGGGAGAGAACATAGGAAACCTAAATATAAAAACTGCTACTGTAGACGAACGCTTCAACCTAGAAGAACAAAATTTGGTGAGCCAAGTGGGATTTTTGTACTCATCATTACCTCTAAGTATCATCAAGATTGGGTGAAAAAATATTTGCTGGTATTTCGGAAACTCGTTATTTCGTAGAAGCTTGGCAACCCCTCTCAATGAAAGTGCTTTCCACAGTCTGTGCCTAGGGCTACTTGAAGAGGAAACAATACCATAGAGGCAAATCTGAGAACTCCTTTATTTTGTCAAGTTTCAAAGATCTACTACAAACCATGTTGGATTTAGAGTTCCAAATTCATCTATCTGTATAGGAGAGAACACAGGGAAACCTAAATATAAAAACTGCTACTGTACACGAACGCTTCAACCTAGAAGAACTAAATTTGGTGAGCCAAGTGGGATTTGTGTACTGATCATTAGCAAGAAGTATCATCAAGATTGGGTGAAAAAATATTTGCTGGTACTTCGGAAAATCGTTATTTCTTAGAAGCTTGGCAACCCCTCTCAATGAAAGTGCTTTTCCACAGTCTGTGCCTAGGGCTACTTGAAGAGGAAACAAACCATAGAGACAAAACTGAGAACTCCTTTATTTTGTCAAGTTTCAAAGAGCTACTACAAACCATGTTGGATTTAGAGTTCCAAATTCATCTATCTATATAGGAGAGAACAGAGAGAAACCTAAATATAAAAACTGCTACTGTAGACGAACGCTTCAACCTAGAAGAACAAATTTTGGTGAGCCAAGTGGGATTTGTGTACTGATCATTACCACCAAGTATCATCAAGTTGGGTGAAAAAATATTTGCTGGTATTTCGGAAACTCGTTATTTCTTAGAAGCTTTGCAACCCCTCTCAATGAAAGTGCTTTTCCACAGTCTGTGCCTAGGGCTACTTGAAGAGGAAACAAACCATAGAGACAAATCTGATAACTCCTTTATTTTGTCAAGTTTCAAAGAGCTACTACAAACCATGTTGGATTTAGAGTTCCAAATTCATCTATCTATATAGGAGAGAGCAGAGGGAAACCTAAATATAAAAACTGCTACTGTAGACGAACGCTTCAACGTAGAAGAACAAAATTTGGTGAGCCAAGTGGGATTTGTGTACTGACCATTAGCACCAAGTATCATCAAGATTGGGTGAAAAAATATTTGCTGGTATTTCAGAAACTCGTTATTTCTTAGAATCTTGGGAACCCCTCTCAATGAAAGTGCTTTTCCACAGTCTGTGCCTGGGGCTACTTGAAGAGGAAACAAACCATAGCGACAAAATTGAGAACTCCTTTATTTTGTCAAGTTTCAAAGAGCTACTACAAACCGTGTTGGATTTAGAGTTCCAAATTCATCTTTCTATATAGGAGAGAACAGAGGGAACCCTAAATATAAAAACTGCTACTGTAGACGAACGCTTCAACCTAGAACACCAAAATTTGGTGAGCCAAGTGGGATTTGTGTACTGATCATTACCACCAAGTATCAACAAGATTGTGTGAAAAAATATTTGCTGGTATTTCGGAAACCCTTTATTTCTTAGAGCTTGGCAACCCATCTCAATGAAAGTGCTTTCCACAGTCTGTGACTAGGGCTACTTTAAGAGGAAACAAACCATAGAGACAAAACTGAGAACTCCTTTATTTTGTCAAGTTTCAAAGAGCTACTAAAAACCATGTTGGATTTAGAGTTCCAAATTCATCTATCTATATAGGAGAGAACAGAGTGAAACCTAAATATAAAAACTGCTACTGTAGACGAACGCTTCAACCTAGAAGAACAAAATTTGGAGAGCCAAGTGGGATTTGTGTAATGATCATTACCACCAAGTATCATCAAGATTGGGTGAAAAAATATTTGTGGTACTTCGGAAACTTGTTATTTCTTAGAAGCTTGGCAACCCCTCTCAATGAAAGTGCTTTTCCACAGTCTGTGCCTAGGGCTACTTGAAGAGGAAACAAATATAGAGACAAATCTGAGAACTCCTTCATTTTGTCAAGTTTCAAAGAGCTACTACAAACCATGTTGGATTTAGAGTTCCAAATTCATCTATCTATATAGGAGAGAACAGAGGGAAACGTAAATATAAAAACTGCTACTGTAGACGAATGCTTCAACCTAGAAGAACAAAATTTTGTAAGCCAAGTGGGATTTGTGTACTGATCATTACCACCAAGTATCAACAAGATGTGTGAAAAAATATTTGCTGGTATTTCAGAAACTCGTTATTTCTTAGAAGCTTGGCAACCCATCTCAATGAAAGTGCTTTCCACAGTCTGTGCCTAGGGCTACTTGAAGAGGAAACAATCCATAGAGACAAAACTGAGAACTCCTTTATTTTGTCAAGTTTCAATGAGCTACTACAAACCATGTTGGATTTAGAGTTCCAAATTCATCTATCTATATATGAGAGAACAGAGTGAAACCTAAATATAACAACTGCTACTGTAGACGAACGCTTCAACCTAGAAGAACAAAATTTGGTGAGCCAAGTGGGATTTGTGTACTGATCATGACCACCAAGTATCATCAAGATTGGGTGAAAAAATATTTGCTGGTATTTCGGAAACTCGTTATTTCTTAGAAGCTTGGGAACCCCTCTCAATGAAAGTGCTTTTCCACAGTCTGTGCCTAGGGCTACTAGAAGAGGAAACAAACCATAGCGACAAAACAGAGAACTCCTTTATTTTGTCAAGTTTCAAAGTGCTACTACAAACCATGTTGGATTTAGAGTTCCAAATTCATCTTTCTATATAGGAGAGAACAGAGGGAAACCTAAATATAAAAACTGCTACTTTAGACGAACGCTTCAACCTAGAAGAACAAAATTTGGTGAGCCAAGTGGGATTTGTGTACTGATCATTAGCAAAAAGTATCATCAAGATTGGGTGAAAAAATATTTGCTGGTATTTCGGAAACTCGTAATTTCTTAGAAGCTTGTCAACCCCTCTCAATGAAAGTGCTTTTCCACAGTCTGTGCCTAGGGCTACCTGAAGAGGAAACAAGCCATAGAGACAACACTGAGAACTCCTTTATTTTGTCAAGTTTCAAAGATCTACTACAAACCATGTTGGATTTAGAGTCCAAATTCATCTATCTATATGGGAGAGAACAGAGGGAAACCTAAATATAAAAACTGCTACTGTAGACGAACGCTTCAACCTAGAAGAACAAAATTTGGTGAGCCAAGTGGGATTTGTGTACTGATCATTACCACCAAGTATCATCAAGATTGGGTGAAAAAATATTTGCTGGTATTTCGGAAACTCGTTATTTCGTAGAAGCTTGGCTACCCCTCCCAATAAAAGTGCTTTCCACAGTCTGTGCCTAGGGCAAATTTAAGAGGAAACAAACCATAGAAACAAAACTGAGAACTCCTTTATTTTGTCAAGTTTCAAAGAGCTACTACAAACCATGTTGGATTTAGAATTCCAAATACATCTATCTATATAGGAGAGAACAGAGGGAAACCTAAATATAAAAACTGCTACTGTAGACGAACGCTTCAACCTAGAAGAACAAAATTTGGTGAGCCAAGTGGGATTTGTGTACTGATCATTACCACCAAGTATCATCAAGATTGGGTGTAAAAATATTTGCTGGTATTTCGGAAACTCGTTATTTCTTAGAAGCTTGGCGACCCCTCTCAATGAAAGTGCTTTTCCACAGTCTGTGCCTAGGGCTACTTGAAGAGGAAACAAACCATAGAGACAAATCTGAGAACTCCTTTATTTTGTCAAGTTTCAAAGAGCTACTACAAACCGTGTTGGATTTAGAGTTCCAAATTCATCTATCTATATAGGAGAGAACAGAGGGAAACCTAAATATAAAAACTGCTACTGTAGACGAACGCTTCAACCTAGAAGAACAAAGTTTGGTGAGCCAAGTGGGATTTGTGTACTGACCATTAGCACCAAGTATCATCAAGATTGGGTGAAAAAATATTTGCTGGTATTTCGGAAACTCGTTATTTCCTAGAAGCTTGGGAACCCCTCTCAATGAAAGTGCTTTTCCACAGTCTGTGCCTGGGGCTACTTGAAGAGGAAGCAAACCATAGCGACAAAACTGAGAACTCCTTTATTTTGTCAAGTTTCAAAGAGCTACTACAAACCATGTTGGATTTAGAGTTCCAAATTCATCTATCCATATAGGAGAGAACAGAGGGAAACTTAAATATAAAAACTGCTACTGTAGACGAACGCTTCAACCTAAAAGAACAAAATTTGGTAAGCCAAGTGGGATTTGTTTACTGATCATTACCACCAAGTATCATCAAGATTGGGTGAAAAAATATTTGCTGGTATTTCGGAAACTCGTTATTTCTGAGAAGCTTGGCAACCCATCTCAAAGAAAGTGCTTTCCACAGTCTGTGCCTAAAGCTACTTGAAGAGGAAACAATCCATAGAGACAAAACTGAGAACTCCTTTATTTTGTCAAGTTTCAACAAGCTACTACAAACCATGTTGGATTTAGAGTTCCAAATTCATCTATCTATATAGGAGAGAACAGCGGGAAACCTAAATATAAAAACTGCTACTGTACATGAACGCTTCAACCTAGAAGAACTAAATTTGGTGAGCTAAGTGGGTTTTATGTACTGATCATGACCACCAAGTATCAACAAGATTGTGTGAAAAAATATTTGCTGGTATTTCGGAAACTCGTTATTTCTTAGAAGCTTGGCAACCCATCTCAATGAAAGTGCTTTCCACACTCTGTGCCTAGGGCTACTTGAAGAGGAAACAATCCATAGAGACAAAACTGAGAACTCCTTTATTTTGTCAAGTTTCAATGAGCTACTACAAACCATGTTGGATTTAGAGTTCCAAATTCATCTATCTATATATGAGAGAACAGAGTGAAACCTAAATATGAAAACTGCTACTGTAGACGAACGCTTCAACCTAGAAGAAGAAAATTTGGTGAGCCAAGTGGGATTTGTGTACTGATCATGACCACCAAGTATCATCAAGATTGGGTGAAAAAATATTTGCTGATATTTCGGAAACTCGTTATTTCTTAGAAGCTTGGGAACCCCTCTCAATGAAAGTGCTTTTCCACAGTCTGTGCCTAGGGCTACTTGAAGAGGAAACAAACCATAGCGACAAAACTGAGAACTCCTTTATTTTGTCAAGTTTCAAAGAGCTACTACAAACCATGTTGGATTTAGAGTTCCAAATTCATCTTTCTATATAGGAGAGAACAGAGGGAAACCTAAATATAAAAACTGCTACTGTAGACGAACGCTTCAACCTAGAAGAACAAAATTTGGTGAGCCAAGTGGGATTTGTGTACTGATCATTAGCACCAAGTATCATCAAGATTGGTTGAAAAAATATTTGCTGGTATTTCGGAAACTCGTAATTTCTTAGAAGCTTGGCAACCCCTCTCAATGAAAGTGCTTTTCCACAGTCTGTGCCTAGGGCTACTTGAAGAGGAAACAAACCATAGAGACAAAACTGAGAACTCCTTTATTTTGTCAAGTTTCAAAGAGCTACTACAAACCATGTTGGATTTAGAGTTCCAAATTCATCTATCTATATGGGAGAGAACATAGGAAACCTAAATATAAAAACTGCTACTGTAGACGAACGCTTCAACCTAGAAGAACAAAATTTGGTGAGCCAAGTGGGATTTTTGTACTCATCATTACCTCTAAGTATCATCAAGATTGGGTGAAAAAATATTTGCTGGTATTTCGGAAACTCGTTATTTCGTAGAAGCTTGGCAACCCCTCTCAATGAAAGTGCTTTCCACAGTCTGTGCCTAGGGCTACTTGAAGAGGAAACAATACCATAGAGGCAAATCTGAGAACTCCTTTATTTTGTCAAGTTTCAAAGATCTACTACAAACCATGTTGGATTTAGAGTTCCAAATTCATCTATCTGTATAGGAGAGAACACAGGGAAACCTAAATATAAAAACTGCTACTGTACACGAACGCTTCAACCTAGAAGAACTAAATTTGGTGAGCCAAGTGGGATTTGTGTACTGATCATTAGCAAGAAGTATCATCAAGATTGGGTGAAAAAATATTTGCTGGTACTTCGGAAAATCGTTATTTCTTAGAAGCTTGGCAACCCCTCTCAATGAAAGTGCTTTTCCACAGTCTGTGCCTAGGGCTACTTGAAGAGGAAACAAACCATAGAGACAAAACTGAGAACTCCTTTATTTTGTCAAGTTTCAAAGAGCTACTACAAACCATGTTGGATTTAGAGTTCCAAATTCATCTATCTATATAGGAGAGAACAGAGAGAAACCTAAATATAAAAACTGCTACTGTAGACGAACGCTTCAACCTAGAAGAACAAAATTTGGAGAGCCAAGTGGGATTTGTGTAATGATCATTACCACCAAGTATCATCAAGATTGGGTGAAAAAATATTTGTGGTACTTCGGAAACTTGTTATTTCTTAGAAGCTTGGCAACCCCTCTCAATGAAAGTGCTTTTCCACAGTCTGTGCCTAGGGCTACTTGAAGAGGAAACAAATATAGAGACAAATCTGAGAACTCCTTCATTTTGTCAAGTTTCAAAGAGCTACTACAAACCATGTTGGATTTAGAGTTCCAAATTCATCTATCTATATAGGAGAGAACAGAGGGAAACGTAAATATAAAAACTGCTACTGTAGACGAATGCTTCAACCTAGAAGAACAAAATTTTGTAAGCCAAGTGGGATTTGTGTACTGATCATTACCACCAAGTATCAACAAGATGTGTGAAAAAATATTTGCTGGTATTTCAGAAACTCGTTATTTCTTAGAAGCTTGGCAACCCATCTCAATGAAAGTGCTTTCCACAGTCTGTGCCTAGGGCTACTTGAAGAGGAAACAATCCATAGAGACAAAACTGAGAACTCCTTTATTTTGTCAAGTTTCAATGAGCTACTACAAACCATGTTGGATTTAGAGTTCCAAATTCATCTATCTATATATGAGAGAACAGAGTGAAACCTAAATATAACAACTGCTACTGTAGACGAACGCTTCAACCTAGAAGAACAAAATTTGGTGAGCCAAGTGGGATTTGTGTACTGATCATGACCACCAAGTATCATCAAGATTGGGTGAAAAAATATTTGCTGGTATTTCGGAAACTCGTTATTTCTTAGAAGCTTGGGAACCCCTCTCAATGAAAGTGCTTTTCCACAGTCTGTGCCTAGGGCTACTAGAAGAGGAAACAAACCATAGCGACAAAACAGAGAACTCCTTTATTTTGTCAAGTTTCAAAGTGCTACTACAAACCATGTTGGATTTAGAGTTCCAAATTCATCTTTCTATATAGGAGAGAACAGAGGGAAACCTAAATATAAAAACTGCTACTTTAGACGAACGCTTCAACCTAGAAGAACAAAATTTGGTGAGCCAAGTGGGATTTGTGTACTGATCATTAGCAAAAAGTATCATCAAGATTGGGTGAAAAAATATTTGCTGGTATTTCGGAAACTCGTAATTTCTTAGAAGCTTGTCAACCCCTCTCAATGAAAGTGCTTTTCCACAGTCTGTGCCTAGGGCTACCTGAAGAGGAAACAAGCCATAGAGACAACACTGAGAACTCCTTTATTTTGTCAAGTTTCAAAGATCTACTACAAACCATGTTGGATTTAGAGTCCAAATTCATCTATCTATATGGGAGAGAACAGAGGGAAACCTAAATATAAAAACTGCTACTGTAGACGAACGCTTCAACCTAGAAGAACAAAATTTGGTGAGCCAAGTGGGATTTGTGTACTGATCATTACCACCAAGTATCATCAAGATTGGGTGAAAAAATATTTGCTGGTATTTCGGAAACTCGTTATTTCGTAGAAGCTTGGCTACCCCTCCCAATAAAAGTGCTTTCCACAGTCTGTGCCTAGGGCAAATTTAAGAGGAAACAAACCATAGAAACAAAACTGAGAACTCCTTTATTTTGTCAAGTTTCAAAGAGCTACTACAAACCGTGTTGGATTTAGAGTTCCAAATTCATCTATCTATATAGGAGAGAACAGAGGGAAACCTAAATATAAAAACTGCTACTGTACACGAATGCTTCAACCTAGAAGAACAAAATTTTGTAAGCCAAGTGGGATTTGTGTACTGATCATTACCACCAAGTATCATCAAGATTGGGTGAAAAAATATTTGCTGGTATTTCGGAAACTCGTTATTTCTTAGAAGCTTGGCAACCCCTATCAATGAAAGTGCTTTTCCACAGTCTGTGCCTAGGGCTACTTGAAGAGGAAACAAACCATAGAGAAATCTGAGACCTCCTTTATTTTTTCAAGTTTCAAAGAGCTACTACAAACCATGTTGGATTTAGAGTTCCAAATTCATCTATCTATATTGGAGAGAACAGAGAGAAACCTAAATATAAAAACTGCTACTGTAGAGGAACGCTTCAACCTAGAAGAACAAAATTTGGTGAGCCAAGTGGGATTTGTGTACTGATCATGACCTCCAAGTATCAACAAGATTGTGTGAAAAAATATTTGCTGGTATTTCGGAAACTCGTTATTTCTTAGAAGCTTGGCAACCCATCTCAATGAAAGTGCTTTTCCACAGTCTGTGCCTAGGGCTACTTGAAGAGGAAACAAACCATAGAGACAAAACTGACAACTACTTTATTTTGTCAAGTTTCAAACAGCTACTACAAACCATGTTGGATTTAGAGTTCCAAATTCATCTATCTATATATGAGAAATCAGAGTGAATCCTAAATATATAAACTGCTACTGTAGACGAACGCTTCAACCTAGAAGAACAAAATTTGGTGAGCCAAGTGGGATTTGTGTACTGATCATTACCACCAAGTATCATCAAGATTGGGTGAAAAAATATTTGCTGGTATTTCGGAAACTCGTTATTTCTTAGAAGCTTGGGAACCCCTCTCAATGAAAGTGCTTTTCCACAGTCTGTGCCTGGGGCTACTTGAAGAGGAAACAAACCATAGAGGCAAATCTGAGAACTCCTTTATTTTGTCAAGTTTCAAAGAGCTACTACAAACCATGTTGGATCTATTGTTCCAAATTCATCTATCTATATAGGAGAGAACAGAGGGAAACCTAAATATAAAAACTGCTACTGTAGACGAAAGCTTCAAACTAGAAGAACAAAATTTCGTGAGCCAAGTGGGATTTGTGTACTGATCATTACCACCAAGAATCATCAAATTTGGGTGAAAAAATATTTGCTGGTATTTCGGAAACTCGTTATTTCTTAGAAGCTTGGCAACCCCTCTCAATGAAAGTGCTTTTACACAGTCTGTGCCTAGGGCTACTTGAAGCGGAAACAAACCATAGAGACAAAACTGAGAACTTCTTTATTTTGTCAAGTTTCAAAGAGCTACTACAAACCATGTTGGATTTAGAGTTCCAAATTCATCTATCTATATAGGAGAGAACAGAGGGAAACCTAAATATAAAAACTGCTACTGTACACGAATGCTTCATCCTAGATGAACAAAAATTGGTTAGCCAAGTGGGATTTGTGTGCTGATCATTACCACCAAGTATCACCAAGATTGGGTGAAAAAATATTTGCTGGTATTTCGGAAACTCGATATTTCTTATAAGCTTGGCAACACATCTCAATGAAAGTGCTTTTCCACAGTCTGTTCCTAGGGCTACATGAAGAGGAAACAAACAAGAGAGACAAAACTGAGAACTCCGTTATTTTGTCAAGTTTCAAAGAGCTACTACAAACCATGTTGGATTTAGAGTTCTAAATTCATCTATCTGTATAGGAGAGAACAGAGGGAAACCTAAATATAAAAACTGCTACTGTACACGAACGCTTCAACCTAGAAGAACAAAATTTGGTGAGCAAAGTGAGATTTGTGTACTCTTCATTACCACCAAGTATCAACAAGATTGTGTGAAAAATATTTGCTGGTATTTCGGAAACTCGTTATTTCTTAGAAGCTTGACAACCCATCTCAATGAAAGTGCTTTCCACAGTCTGTGCCTAGGGCTACCTTAAAAGGAAACAAACCATAGAGACAAAACTGAGAACTCCTTTATTTTGCCAATTTTCAAAGAGCTACTACAAACCATGTTGGATTTAGAGTTCCAAATTCATCTATCTATATAGGAGAGAACAGAGGGTAACCTAAATATAAAAACTGCTACTGTAGACGAACGCTTCAACCTAGAAGAACAAAATTTGGTAAGCCAAGTAGGATTTGTGTACTGATCATTACCACCAAGTATCATCAAGATTGGGTCAAAAAATATTTGCTGGTATTTCGGAAACTCGTTATTTCTTAGAAGCTTGGCAACCCATCTCAATGAAAGTGCTTTCCACAGTCTGTGCCTAGGGCTACATTAAGAGGAAACAAACCATAGAGACAAAACTGAGAACTCCTTTATTTTGCCAAGTTTCAAAGAGCTACTACAAACCATGTTGGATTTAGAGTTCCAAATTCATCTATCTATATAGGAGATAACAGAGGGAAACTTAAATATAAAACTGCTACTGTAGACGAACGCTTCAAGCTAGAAGAACAAAATTTGGTAAGCCAAGTGGGATTTGTGTACTGATTATTACCACCAAGTATCATCAAGATTGGGTGAAAAAATATTTGCTGGTATTTCAGAAACTCGTTTTTTCTTAGAAGCTTGGCAACCCCTCTCAATGAAAGTGCTATTCCACAGTCTGTCCCTAGGGCTACTTGAAGAGGAAACAAAGCATAGAGGCAAATCTGAGAACTCCTTTATTTTGTCAAGTTTCAAAGAGCTACTACAAACCATGTTGGATCTATTGTTCCAAATTCATCTATCTATATAGGAGAGAACAGAGGGAAACCTAAATATAAAAACTACTACTGTAGACGAAAGCTTCAAACTAGAAGAACAAAATTTCGTGAGCCAAGTGGGATTTGTGTACTGATCATTACCACCAAGAATCATCAAATTTGGGTGAAAAAATATTTGCTGGTATTTCGGAAACTCGTTATTTCTTAGAAGCTTGGCAACCCATCTCAATGAAAGTGCTTTTCCACAGTCTGTGCCTAGGGCTACTTGAAGAGGAAACAAACCATAGAGACAAAACTGAGAACTCCTTTATTTTGTCAAGTTTCAAAGAGCTACTACAAACCATGTTGGATTTAGAGTTCCAAATTCATCTATCTATTTAGGAGAGAACAGAGAGAAACCTAAATATAAAAACTGCTACTGTAGACGAACGCTTCAACCTAGAAGAACAAAATTTGGTAAGCCAAGTGGGATTTGTGTACTGATCATTACCACCAAGTATCATCAAGATTGGGTGAAAAAATATTTGCTGGTATTTCGGAAACTCGTTATTTCTTAGAAGCTTGGCAACCCATCTCAATGAAAGTGCTTTCCACAGTCTGTGCCTAGGGCTACATTAAGAGGAAACAAACCATAGAGACAAAACTGAGAACTCCTTTATTTTGCCAAGTTTCAAAGAGCTACTACAAACCATGTTGGATTTAGAGTTCCAAATTCATCTATCTATATAGGAGATAACAGAGGGAAACTTAAATATAAAACTGCTACTGTAGACGAACGCTTCAAGCTAGAAGAACAAAATTTGGTAAGCCAAGTGGGATTTGTGTACTGATTATTACCACCAAGTATCATCAAGATTGGGTGAAAAAATATTTGCTGGTATTTCGGAAACTCGTTTTTTCTTAGAAGCTTGGCAACCCCTCTCAATGAAAGTGCTATTCCACAGTCTGTCCCTAGGGCTACTTGAAGAGGAAACAAAGCATAGAGGCAAATCTGAGAACTCCTTTATTTTGTCAAGTTTCAAAGAGCTACTACAAACCATGTTGGATCTATTGTTCCAAATTAATCTATCTATATAGGAGAGAACAGACGGAAACCTAAATATAAAAACTACTACTGTAGACGAAAGCTTCAAACTAGAAGAACAAAATTTCGTGAGCCAAGTGGGATTTGTGTACTGATCATTACCACCAAGAATCATCAAATTTGGGTGAAAAAATATTTGCTGGTATTTCGGAAACTCGTTATTTCTTAGAAGCTTGGCAATACATCTCAATGAAAGTGCTTTTCCACAGTCTGTGCCTAGGGCTACTTGAAGAGGAAACAAACCATAGAGACAAAACTGAGAACTCCTTTATTTTGTCAAGTTTCAAAGAGCTACTACAAACCATGTTGGATTTAGAGTTCCAAATTCATCTATCTATTTAGGAGAGAACAGAGAGAAACCTAAATATAAAAACTGCTACTGTAGACGAACGCTTCAACCTAGAAGAACAAAATTTGGTAAGCCAAGTGGGATTTGTGTACTGATCATTACCACCAAGTATCATCAAGATTGGGTGAAAAAATATTTGCTGGTATTTCGGAAACTCGTTATTTCTTAGAAGCTTGGCAACCCCTCTCAATGAAAGTGCTATTCCACAGTGTGTGCCTAGGGCTACTTGAAGAGGAAACAAAAAACAGAGACAAATCTGAGAACTCCTTTATTTTGTCAAGATTCAAAGAGCTACTACAAACCATGTTGGATCTATTGTTCCAAATTCATCTATCTATATAGGAGAGAACAGAGGGAAACCTAAATATAAAAACTGCTACTGTACACGAATGCTTCATCCTAGATGAACAAGAATTGATTAGCCAAGTAAGATTTGTGTGCTGATCATTACCACCAAGTATCATCAAGTTTGGGTGAAAAAATATTTGCTGGTATTTCGGAAACTCGATATTTCTTAGAAGCTTGGCAACCCATCTCAATGAAAGTGCTTTTCCACAGTCTGTTCCTAGGGCTACATGAAGAGGAAACAACCAGAGAGACAAAACTGAGAACTCCTTTATTTTGTCAAGTTTCAAAGAGCTACTACAAACCATGTTGGATTTAGAGTTCTAAGTTCATCTATCTGTATAGGAGAGAACAGAGGGAAACCTAAATATAAATACTGCTACTGTACAGGAACGCTTCAACCTAGAAGAACAAAATTTGGTGAGCCAAGTGAGATTTGTGTACTGATCATTACCACCAAGTATCAACAAGATTGTGTGAAAAAATATTTGCTGGTATTTCGGAAACTCGTTATTTCTTAGAAGCTTGACAACCCATCTCAATGAAAGTGCTTTCCACAGTCTGTGCCTAGGGCTACCTTAAAAGGAAACAAACCATAGAGACAAAACTGAGAACTCCTTTATTTTGCCAAGTTTCAAAGAGCTACTACAAACCATGTTGGATTTAGAGTTCCAAATTCATCTATCTATATAGGAGAGAACAGAGGGAAACCTAATATAAAAACTTCTACTGTAGACGAACGCTTCAACCTAGAAGAACAAAATTTGGAAAGCCAAGTGGGATTTGTGTACTGATCATTACCACCGAGTATCATCAAGATTGGGTCAAAAAATATTTGCTGTTATTTCGGAAACTCGTTATTTCTTAGAAGCTTGGCAACCCCTCTCAATGAAAGTGCTTTTCCACAGTCTGTGCCTAGGGCTAATTGAAGAGGAAACAAACCATAGAGACAAATCTGAGAACTCCTTTATTTTGTCAAGTTTCAAAGAGCTACTACAAACCATGTTGGATTTAGAGTTCCAAGATCATCTATCTATATAGGAGAGAACAGAGAGAAACCTAAATATAAAAACTGCTACTGTAGACGAACGCTTCAACCTAGAAGAACAAAATTTGGGGAGCCAAGTGGGATTTGTGTACTGATCACTACCACCAAGTATCATCAAGATTGGGTGAAGAAATATTTGCTGGTATTTCGGAAACTCGTTATTTCTTAGAAGCTTGGCAACCAATCTTAATGAAAGTGCTTTCCACCATCTGTGCCGAGGGCTACTTTAAGAGGAAACAAACCATAGAGACAAAACTGAGAACTCCTTTATTTTGTCAAGTTTCAAAGAGCTACTACAAACCATGTTGGATTTAGAGTTCCAAATTCATCTATCTATATAGGAGAGAACAGAGGGAAACCTAAATATAAAAACTGCTACTGTACACGAATGCTTCATCCTAGATGAACAAAAATTGGTTAGCCAAGTGGGATTTGTGTGCTGATCATTACCACCAAGTATCATCAAGATTGGGTGAAAATATATTTGCTGGTACTTCGGAAACTCGATATTTCTTAGAAGCTTGGCAACCCATCTCAATGAAAGTGCTTTTCCACAGTCTGTTCCTAGGGCTACTTGAAGAGGAAACAAACCATAGAGACAAATCTGAGAACTCCTTTTTTTTGTCAAGTTTCAAAGAGCTACTACAAACCATGTGGGATTTAGAGTTCCAAATTCATCTATCTATATAGGAGAGAACAGAGAGAAACCTAAATATAAAAACTGCTACTGTAGCCGAACGCTTCAACCTAGAAGAACAAAATTTGGTGAGCCAAGTGGGATTTGTGTACTGATCATTACCACCAAGTATCAACAAGATTGTGTGAAAAAATATTTGCTCGTATTTCGGAAACTAGTTATTTCTTAGCAGCTTGACAACCCATCTCAATGAAAGTGCTTTCCACAGTCTGTGCCTAGGGCTACATTAAGAGGAAACAAACTTTAGAGACAAAACTGAGAACTCCTTTATTTTGCCAAGTTTCAAAGAGCTACTACAAACCATGTTGGATTTAGAGTTCCAAATTCATCTATCTATATAGGAGAGAACAGAGGGAAACTTAAATATAAAACTGCTACTGTAGACGAACGCTTCAAGCTAGAAGAACAAAATTTGGTAAGCCAAGTGGGATTTGTGTACTGATTATTACCACCAAGTATCATCAAGATTGGGTGAAAAAATATTTGCTGGTATTTCGGAAACTCGTTTTTTCTTAGAAGCTTGGCAACCCCTCTCAATGAAAGTGCTATTCCACAGTCTGTGCCTAGGGCTACTTGAAGAGGAAACAAACCACAGAGACAAATCTGAGTACTCCTTTATTTTGTCAAGTTTCAAAGAGCTACTACAAACCATGTTGGATCTATTGTTCCAAATTCATCTATCTATATAGGAGAGAACAGAGGGAAACCTAAATATAAAAACTGCTACTGTAGACGAAAGCTTCAAACTAGAAGAACAAAATTTGGTGAGCCAAGTGGGATTTGTGTACTAATCATTACCACCAAGAATTATCAAATTTGGGTGAAAAAATATTTGCTGGTATTTCGGAAACTCGTTATTTCTTAGAAGCTTGGCAACCCCTCTCCATGAAAGTGCTTTTCCAAGGTCTGTGCCTAGGGCTACTTGAAGAGGAAACAAACCATAGAGACAAAACTGAGAACTGCTTTATTTTGTCAAGTTTCAAAGAGCTACTGCAAACCATGTTGGATTTAGAGTTCCCAATTCATCTATCTAAATAGGAGAGAACAGAGAGAAACCTAAATATAAAAACTGCTACTGTAGACGAACGCGTCAACCTAGAAGAACAAAATTTGGTGAGCCAAATGGAATTTGTGTACTGATCATTACCACCAAGTATCATCAAGATTGGGTGAAAAAATATTTGCTGGTATTTTGGAAACTCGTTATTTCTTAGAAGCTTGGCAACCCCTCTCAATGAAAGTGCTTTCCACAGTCTGTGCCTAGGGCTACTTGAAGAGGAAACAAACCATAGAGAGAAAACTGAGAACTCCTTTTTTGTCAAGTTTCAAAGAGCTACTACAA
Organism: Callospermophilus lateralis; assembly: GCF_048772815.1. Classification (NCBI taxonomy): domain Eukaryota; kingdom Metazoa; phylum Chordata; class Mammalia; order Rodentia; family Sciuridae; genus Callospermophilus; species Callospermophilus lateralis. The sequence goes on along the minus strand of NW_027514989.1, from coordinate 84,288 downwards.
ACCATGTTGGATTTAGAGTTCCAAATACATCTATCTATATAGGAGAGAACAGAGGGAAACCTAAATATAAAAACTGCTACTGTAGACGAACGCTTCTACCTAGAAGAACAAAATTTGGTAAGCCAAGTGGGATTTGTGTACTTCTCATTACCACCACGTATCATCAAGATAGGGTGAAAAAATATTTGCTGGTATTTCGGAAACTCGTAATTTCTTGGAACCTTTGCAATCTCTTTCAATGAAAGTGCTTTTCCACAGTCTGTGCCTAGGGCTACTTGAAGAGGAAACAAACCATAGAGACAAATCTGAGAACTCCTTTATTTTGTCAAGTTTCAAAGAGCTACTACAAACCATGTTGGATTTAGAGTTCCAAATTCATCTATCTATATAAAAGAGAGCAGAGGGAAACCTACATATAAAAACTGCTACTGTACACGAATGCTTCCTCTTAGATGAACAAAAATTGATTAGCCAAGTGGGATTTGTGTGCTGATCATTACCACCAAGTATCATCAAGTTTGGGTGAAAAAATATTTGCTGGTATTTCGGAAACTCGATATTTCTTAGAAGCTTGGCAACCCATCTCAATGAAAGTGCTTTTCCACAGTCTGTTCCCAGGGCTACATGAAGAGGAAACAAACCAGAGAGACAAAACTGAGAACTCCTTTATTTTGTCAAGTTTCAAAGAGCTACTACAAACCATGTTGGATTTAGAGTTCTAAATTCATCTATCTGTATAGGAGAGAACAGAGGGAAACCTAAATATAAAAACTGCTACTGTACACGACGCTCCAACCTAGAAGGACAAAATTTGGTGAGCCAAGTGAGATTCGTGTACTGATCATTACCACCAAGTATCAACAAGATTGTGTGAAAAATATTTGCTGGTATTTCGGAAACTTGTTATTTCTTAGAAGCTTGACAACCCATCTCAATGAAAGTGCTTTCCACAGTCTGTGCCTAGGGCTACCTTAAAAGGAAACAACCATAGAGAAAAAACTGAGAACTCCTTTATCTTGCCAAGTGTCAAAGAGCTACTACAAACCATGTTGGATTTAGAGTTCCAAATTTATCTATCTATATAGGAGAGAACAGAGGGAAACCTAAATATAAAAACTGCTACTGTAGACGAACGCTTCAACCTAGAAGAACAAAATTTGGTGAGGCAAGTGGGATTTGTGTACTGATCACTACCACCAAGTATCATCAAGATTGGGTGAAGAAGTATTTGCTGGTATTTCGGAAACTCGTTATTTCTTAGAAGCTTGACAACCCATCTCAATGAAAGTGCTTTCCACAGTCTGTGCCTAGGGCTACCTTAAAAGGAAACAAACCATAGAGACAAAACTGAGAACTCCTTTATTTTGCCAAGTTTCAAAGAGCTACTACAAACCATGTTGGATTTAGAGTTCCAAATTCATCTATCTATATAGGAGAGAACAGAGGGAAACCTAAATATAAAAACTGCTACTGTACACGAACGCTTCAACCTAGAAGAACTAAATTTGGTGAGCCAAGTGGGACTTCTGTACTGATCATCAGCAACAAGTATCATCAAGATTGGGTGAAAAAATATTTGCTGGTATTTCGGAAACTCGTTATTTCTTAGAAGCTTGGCAACCCCTCTCAATGAAAGTGCTTTTCCACAGTCTGTGCCTAGGGCTACTTGAAGAGGAAACAAACCATTGAGACAAAACTGAGAACTCCTTTATTTTGTCAAGTTTCAAGGAGCTACTACAAAGCATGTTGGATTTAGAGTTCCAAATTCATCTATCTATATAGGAGAGAACAGAGGGAAACCTAAATATAAAAACTGCTACTGTAGACGAACGCTTCAACCTAGAAGAACAAAATTTGGTAAGCCAAGTGGGATTTGTATACTAATCATTACCACCAAGTATCATCAAGATTGGGTGAAAAAATATTTGCTGGTATTTCGGAAACTCGTTATTTCTTAGAATCTTGGCAACCCCTCTCAATGAAAGTGCTTTTCCACAGTCTGTGCCTAGGGCTACTTGAAGAGGAAACAAACCATAGAGACAAATCTGAGAACTCCTGTATTTTGTCAAGTTTCAAAGTGCTACTGCAAACCACGTTGGATTTAGAGTTCCAAATTCATCTATCTATATAGGAGAGAACAGAGAGAAACCTAAATATAAAACTGCTACTGTAGACGAACGCTTCAACCTAGAAGAACAAAATTTGGTGAGGCAAGTGGGATTTGTGTACTGATCACTACCACCAAGTATCATCAAGATTGGGTGAAGAAATATTTGCTGGTATTTCGGAAACTCGTTATTTCTTAGAAGCTTGGCAACCAATCTCAATGAAAGTGCTTTCCACAGTCTGTGCCTAGGGCTACATTAAGAGGAAACAAACCATAGAGAGAAAACTGAGAACTCCTTTATTTTGTCAAGTTTCCAAGAGCTACTACAAACCATGTTGGATTTAGAGTTCCAATTTCATCTATCTATATAGGACAGAACAGAGGGAAACCTAAATATAAAAACTGCTACTGTACACGAATGCTTCATCCTAGATGAACAAAAATTGGTTAGCCAAGTGGGATTTGTTTGCTGATCATTACCAATAATAGCATCAAGTTTGGGTGAAAAAATATTTGCTGGTATTTCGGAAACTCGATATTTCTTAGAAGCTTGGCAACCCATCTCAGTGAAAGTGCTTTTCCACAGTCTGTTCCTAGGGCTACATGAAGAGGAAACAAACCACAGAGACAAAACTGAGAACTCCTTTATTTTGTGAAGTTTCAAAGAGCTACTACAAAACATGTTGGATTTAGAGTTCCAAATTCATCTATCTGTATAGGAGAGAACAGAGGGAAACCTAAATATAAAATCTGCTACTGTACACGAACGCTTCAACCTAGAAGAACTAAATTTGGTGAGCCAAGTGGGATTTGTGTACTGATCATTAGCAACAAGTATCATCAAGATTGGGTGAAAAAATATTTGCTGGTATTTCGGAAACTCGTTATTTCTTAGAAGCTTGGCAACCCCTCTCAATGAAAGTGCTTTTCCACAGTCTGTGCCTAGGGCTACTTGAAGAGGAAATAAACCGTAAAGACAAAACAGAGAACTCCTTTATTTTGTCAAGTTTCAAGGAGCTACTACAAAGCATGTTGGATTTAGAGTTCCAAATTCATCTATCTATATAGGAGAGAACAGAGGGAAACCTAAATATAAAAACTGCTACTGTAGACGAACGCTTCAACATAGAAGAACAAAATTTGGTAAGCCAAGTGGGATTTGTGTACTGATCATTACCACCAAGTATCATCAAGTTTGGGTGAAAAAATATTTGCTGGTATTTCGGAAACTCGTTATTTCTTAGAAGCTTGGCAGACCCTCTCAATGAAAGTGCTTTTCCACAGTCTGTGCCTAGGGCTACTTGAAGAGGAAACAAATCATAGAGACAAATCTGAGAACTCCTTTATTTTGTCAAGTTTCAAAGAGCTACTACAAACCATGTTGGATTTAGAGTTCCAATTCATCTATCTATATAGGAGAGAACAGAGAGAAACCTAAATATAAAAACTGCTACTATAGACGAACGCTTCAACCTAGAAGAACAAAATTTGGGTGAGCCAAATGGGATTTGTGTACTGATCATTACCACCAAGTATCAACAAGATTGTGTGAAAAATATTTGCTGGTATTTCGGAATATCGTTATTTCTTAGAGCTTGACAACCCATCTCAATGAAAGTGCTTTCCACAGTCTGTGCCTAGGGCTACTTTAAAAAGGAAACAAACCATAGAGACAAAACTGAGAAATCCTTTATTTTGCCAAGTTTCAAAGAGCTACTACAAACCATGTTGGATTTAGAGTTCCAAATTCATCTATCTATATGAGAGAACAGAGTGAAACCTGAAAATAAAATCTGCTACTGTAAACGAAGGCTTCCACGTAGCAAAACAAAATTTGGTGAGCCAAGTGGGATTTGTGTACTTTTCATTACCATCACGTATCATCAAGATTGGGTGAAAAAATATTTGCTGGTATTTCGGAAACTCGTTATTTCTTAGAAGCTTGGCAACCCATCTCAGTGAAAGTGCTTTTCCACAGTCTGTTCCTAGGGCTACATGAAGAGGAAACAAACCACAGAGACAAAACTGAGAACTCCTTTATTTTGTGAAGTTTCAAAGAGCTACTACAAAACATGTTGGATTTAGAGTTCCAAATTCATCTATCTGTATAGGAGAGAACAGAGGGAAACCTAAATATAAAATCTGCTACTGTACACGAACGCTTCAACCTAGAAGAACTAAATTTGGTGAGCCAAGTGGGATTTGTGTACTGATCATTAGCAACAAGTATCATCAAGATTGGGTGAAAAAATATTTGCTGGTATTTCGGAAACTCGTTATTTCTTAGAAGCTTGACAACCCATCTCAATGAAAGTGCTTTCCACAGTCTGTGCCTAGGGCTACTTTAAAAGGAAACAAACCATAGAGACAAAACTGAGAACTCCTTTATTTTGTCAAGTTTCAAAGAGCTACTACAAACCATGTTGGATTTAGAGTTCCAAATTCATCTATCTATATAGGAGAGAACAGAGGGAAACCTAAATATAAAAACTGCTACTGTAGACGAACGCTTCAACCTAGAAGAACAAAATTTGGTGAGCCAATTGCGATTTCTGTACTGATCATTACAACCAAGTATTATCAAGATTGGGTGAAAAAATATTTGCTGGTATTTCGGAAACTCGTTATTTCGTAGAAGCTTAGGAACCCCTCTCAATGAAAGTGCTTTCCACAGTCTGTGCCTAGGGCTACTTGAAGAGGAAACAAACCATAAAGACAAAACTGAGAACTCCTTTATTTTGTCAAGTTTCAAGGAGCTACTACAAAGCATGTTGGATTTAGAGTTCCAAATTCATCTATCTATATAGGAGAGAACAGAGGGACACCTAAATATAAAAACTGCTACTGTAGACGAACGCTTCAACATAGAAGAACAAAATTTGGTAATCAAGTGGGATTTGTGTACTGATCATTACCACCAAGTATCATCAAGTTTGGGTGAAAAAATATTTGCTGGTATTTCGGAAACTCGTTATTTCTTAGAAGCTTGGAAGCCCCTCTCAATGAAAGTGCTTTTCCACAGTCTGTGCCTAGGGCTACTTGAAGAGGAAACAAACCATAGAGACAAATCTGAGAACTCCTTTATTTTCTCAAGTTTCAAAGAGCTACTACAAACCATGTTGGATTTAGAGTTCCAAATTCATCTATCTATATAGGAGAGAACAGAGAGAAACCTAAATATAAAAACTGCTACTATAGACGAAAGCTTCAACCTAGAAGAACAAAATTTGGTGAGCCAAGTGGGATTTGTGTACTGTTCATTACCACCAAGTATCAACAAGATTGTGTGAAAAATATTTGCTGGTATTTCGGAAACTCGTTATTTCTTAGAAGCTTGACAACCCATCTCAATGAAAGTGCTTTCCACAGTCTGTGCCTAGGGCTACTTTAAAAGGAAACAAACCATAGAGACAAAACTGAGAACTCCTTTATTTTGTCAAGTTTCAAAGAGCTACTACAAACCATGTTGGATTTAGAGTTCCAAATTCATCTATCTATATAGGAGAGAACAGAGGGAAACCTAAATATAAAAACTGCTACTGTAGACGAACGCTTCAACCTAGAAGAACAAAATTTGGTGAGCCAATTGGGATTTCTGTACTGATCATTACAACCAAGTATTATCAAGATTGGGTGAAAAAATATTTGCTGGTATTTCGGAAACTCGTTATTTCGTAGAAGCTTAGGAACCCCTCTCAATGAAAGTGCTTTCCACAGTCTGTGCCTAGGGCTACTTGAAGAGGAAACAAACCATAAAGACAAAACTGAGAACTCCTTTATTTTGTCAAGTTTCAAGGAGCTACTACAAAGCATGTTGGATTTAGAGTTCCAAATTCATCTATCTATATAGGAGAGAACAGAGGGACACCTAAATATAAAAACTGCTACTGTAGACGAACGCTTCAACATAGAAGAACAAAATTTGGTAAGCCAAGTGGGATTTGTGTACTGATCATTACCACCAAGTATCATCAAGTTTGGGTGAAAAAATATTTGCTGGTATTTCGGAAACTCGTTATTTCTTAGAAGCTTGGAAGCCCCTCTCAATGAAAGTGCTTTTCCACAGTCTGTGCCTAGGGCTACTTGAAGAGGAAACAAACCATAGAGACAAAACTGAGAACTCCTTTATTTTGCCAAGTTTCAAAGCGCTACTACAAACCATGTTGGATTTAGAGTTAAAAATTCATCTTTCTATATAGGAGAGGACAGATGAAAACCTAAATATAAAAACTGCTACTGTAGACGAACGCTTCAACCTAGAAGAACAAAATTTGGTGAGCCAAGTGGGATTTGTGTACTGATCATTAGCACAAAGTATCATCAAGATTGGGTGAAAAAATATTTGCTGGTATTTCGGAAATTCGTTATTTCTTAGAAGCTTGGCAACCAATCTCAATGAAAGTGCTTTCCACAGTCTGTGCCTAGGACTATTTTAAGAGGAAACAAACCATAGAGACAAAACTGAGAACTCCTTTATTTTGCCAAGTTTCAAAGCGCTACTACAAACCATGTTGGATTTAGAGTTAAAAATTCATCTTTCTATATAGGAGAGGACAGATGAAAACCTAAATATAAAAACTGCTACTGTAGACGAACGCTTCAACCTAGAAGAACAAAATTTGGTGAGCCAAGTGGGATTTGTGTACTGATCATTAGCACAAAGTATCATCAAGATTGGGTGAAAAAATATTTGCTGGTATTTCGGAAACTCGTAATTTCTTAGAAGCTGGGCAACCCCTCTCAATGAAAGTGCTTTTCCACAGTCTGTGCTTAGGGCTACTTGAAGAGGAAACAAACCATAGAGACAAAACTGAGAACTCTTTTATTTTGTCAAGTTTCAAAGAGCTACTACAAACCATGTTGGATTTAGAGTTCCAAATTCATCTTTCTATATGGGAGAGGACAGAGGGAAACCTAAATATAAAACCTGCTACTGTAGTCGAACGCTTCAACCTAGAAGATCAAAATTTGGTGAGCCAAGTTGAATTTGTGTACTGATCATTACCACCAAGTATTATCAAGATTGGGTGAAAAAATATTTGCTGGTATTTTGGAAACTCGTTATTTCGTAGAAGCTTGGCAACCCCTCTCAATGAAATTGCTTTACACAGTCTGTGCCTAGGGCTTCTTGAAGAGGAAACAAACCATAGAGACAAAACTGAGAACTCCTTTATATTATCAAGTTTCAAAGAGCTACTACAAACCATGTTGGATTTAGAGTTCCAAATTCATCTATCTGTATAGGAGAGAACAGAGGGAAACCTAAATATAAAAACTGCTAGTGTAGACGAACGCTTCAACCTAGAAGAACAAAATTTGGTGAGCCAAGTGGGATTTGTGTACTAATCATTAGCACCAAGTATCATCAAGTTTGGGTGAAAAAATATTTGCTGGTATTTCGGAAACTCGTAATTTCTTAGAAGCTGGGCAACCCCTTTCAATGAAAGTGCTTTTCCACAGTCTGTGCCTAGGGCTACTTGAAGAGGAAACAAAACACAGTGACAAATCTGAGAACTCCTTTATTTTGTCAAGTTTCAAAGAGCTACTACAAACCATGTTGGATTTAGAGTTCCAAATTCATCTATCTATATAGGAGAGAACAGAGAGAAACCTAAATATAAAAACTGCTACTGTAGACGAACGATTCAACTTAGAAGAACAAATTTGGTGAGCCAAGTGGGATTTGTGTACTGATCATTACCACCAAGTATCAACAAGATTGTGTGAAAAAATATTTGCTGGTATTTCGGAAACTCGTTATTTCTTAGAAGCTTGACAACCCATCTCAATGAAAGTGATTTCCACAGTCTGTGCCTAGGGCTACTTGAAGAGGAAACAAACCATAGAAACAAAACTGAGAACTCCTTTATTTTGTCAAGTTTCAAAGAGCTACTACAAACCATGTTGGATTTAGAGTTCCAAATTTATCTATCTATATATGAGAGAACAGAGTGAAACCTAAATATAAAAACTGCTACTGTAGACGAACGCTTCAACCTAGAAGAACAAAATTTGGTGAGCCAAGTGGGACTTGTGTACTGATCATTACCACCACGTATCATCAAGATTGGGTGAATAAATATTTGCTGGTATTTCGGGAACTCGTTATTTCTTAGAAGCTTGGGAACCCCTCTCAATGAAAGTGCTTTTCCACAGTCTGTGCCTAGGGCTACTTGAAGAGGAAACAAACCATAGCGACAAAACTGAGAACTCCTTTATTTTGTCAACTTTCAAAGAGCTACTACAAACCATGTTGGATTTAGAGTTCCAAATTCATCTATCTATATGGGTGAGAACAGAGGGAAAAATAAATATAAAACATGCTACTGTAGACGAACGCTTCAATCTAGAAGAACAAAATTTGGGGAGCCAAGTGGGATTTGTGTACTGATCATTACCACCAAGTATTATCAAGATTGGGTGAAAAAATATTTGCTGGTATTTCGGAAACTCGTTATTTCGTAGAAGCTTAAGATCCCCTCTCAATGAAAGTGCTTTCCACAGTCTGTGCCTAGGGCTACTTGAAGAGGAAACAAACCATAGAGACAAAACTGAGAACTCCTTTATTTTGTCAAGTTTCAAAGAGCTACTACAAACCATGTTGGATTTAGAGTTCCAAATTCATCTATCTGTATAGGAGAGAACAGAGGGAAACCTAAATATAAAAACTGCTACTGTACACGAACGCTTCAACCTAGAAGAACAAAATTTGGTAAGCCAAGTGTGATTTGTGTACTGATCATTACCACCAAGTATCATCAAGATTGGTTGAAAAAAAATATTTGCTGGTATTTCAGAAACTAGTTATTTCTTAGAAGCTTGGGAACCCCTCTCAATGAAAGTGATTTTCCACACTCTGTGCCTAGGGCTACTTGAAGAGGAAACAAACCATAGAAACAAAACTGAGAACTCCTTTATTTTGTCAAGTTTCAAATAGCTACTACAAACCATGTTGGATTTAGAGTTCCAAATTCATCTATCTATATAGGAGAGAACAGAGAGAAACCTAAATATAAAAACTGCTACTGTAGACGAACGCTTCAACCTAGAACAAAATTTGGTGAGCCAAGTGGGATTTGTGTACTGATCATTACCACCAAGTTTCAACAAGATTGTGTGAAAAATATTTGCTGGTATTTCAGAAACTCTTTATTTTTTAGAAGCTTGACAACCCATCTCAATGAAAGTGCTTTCCACAGTCTGTGCCTAGGGCTACTTGAAGAGGAAACAAACCATAGAGATAAATCTGAGAACTCCTTTATTTTGTCAAGTTTCAAAGAGCTACTACAAACCATGTTGGATTTAGAGTTCCAAATTCTTCTATCTATATAGGAGAGAACAGAGAGAAACCTAAATATAAAAACTGCTACTATAGACGAACGCTTCAACCTAGAAGAACAAAATTTGGTGAGCCAAGTGGGATTTGTGTACTGATCATTACCACCAAGTATCAATAAGATTGTGTGAAAAATATTTGCTGGTATTTCGGAAACTCGTTATTTCTTAGAAGATTGACAACCCATTTCAATGAAAGTGCTTTCCACAGTCTGTGTCTAGGGCTGCTTTAAAAGGAAACAAACCATAGAGAGAAAACTGAGAACTCCTTTATTTTGCCAAGTTTCAAAGAGCTACTACAAACCATGTTGGATTTAGAGTTCCAAATTCATCTATCTATATAGGAGAGAACAGAGGGAAACCTAAATATAAAAACTGCTACTGTACACGAACGCTTCAACCTAGAAGAACAAAATTTGGTAAGCCAAGTGGGATTTGTGTACTTTTCATTACCATCACGTATCATCAAGATTGGGTGAAAAAATATTTGCTGGTATTTTGGAAGCTCGTTATTTCTTAGAAGCTTGGCAAACCCTCTCAATGAAAGTGTTTTTCCACAGTCTGTGCCTAGGGCTACTTGAAGAGGAAACAAACCATAGAGACAAATCTGAGAACTCCTTTATTTTGTCAAGGTTCAAAGAGCTACTACAAACCATGTTGGATTTAGAGTTCCAAATTCATCTATCTATATAGGAGAGAACAGAGAGAAACCTAAATATAAAAACTGCTACTGTAGATGAACGCTTCAACCTAGAAGAACAAAATTTTTTGAGCCAAGTGGGATTTGTGTACTGATCATTACCACCAAGTATCAACAAGATTGTGTGAAAAATATTTGCTGGTATTTCGGAAACTCGTTATTTCTTAGAAGCTTGACAACCCATCTCAATGAAAGTGCTTTCCACAGTCTGTGCCTAGGGCTACTTTAAAAGGAAACAAACCATAGAGACAAAACTGAGAACTCCTTTATTTTGACAAGTTTCAAAGAGCTACTACAAAGCATGTTGGATTTAGATTTCCAAATTCATCTATCTATATAGGAGAGAACAGAGTGAAACCTGAAAATAAAAACTGCTACTGTAAACGAAGGCTTCAACGTAGCAAAACAAAATTTGGTGAGCCAAGTGGGATTTGTGTACTTTTCATTACCATCACGTATCATCAAGATTGGGTGAAAAAATATTTGCTGGTATTTCGGAACCTCGTTATTTCTTAGAAGCTTGGCAACCCCTCTCAATGAAAGTGTTTTTCCACAGTCTGTGCCTAGGGCTACTTTAAGAGGAAACAAACCATAGAGACAAAACTGAGAACTCCTTTATTTTGTCAAGTTTCAAAGAGCTACTACAAATAATGTTGGATTTAGAGTTCCAAATTCATCTATCTATATAGGAGAGAACAGAGGGAAACCTAAATATAAAATCTGCTACTGTACACGAACGCTTCAACCTAGAAGAACTAAATTTGGTGAGCCAAGTGGGATTTGTGTACTGATCATTAGCAACAAGTATCATCAAGATTGGGTGAAAAAATATTTGCTGGTATTTCGGAAACTCGTTATTTCTTAGAAGCTTGGCAACCCCTCTCAATGAAATTGCTTTTCCACAGTCTGTGCCTAGGGCTACTTGAAGAGGAAACAAACCATAGCGACAAAACTGAGAACTCTTTATGTTGTCAAGTTTCAAAGAGCTACTACAAACCATGTTGGATTTAGAGTTCCAAATTCATCTATCTATATGGGAGAGAACAGAGGGAAACCTAAATATAAAACCTGCTACTGTAGACGAACGCTTCAACCTAGAAGAACAAAATTTGGGGAGCCAAGTGGGATTTGTGTACTGATCATTACCACCAAGTATTATCAAGATTGGGTGAAAAAATATTTGCTGGTATTTCGGAAACTCGTTATTTCGTAGAAGCTTAGGAACCCCTCTCAATGAAAGTGCTTTCCACAGTCTGTGCCTAGGGCTACTTGAAGAGGAAACAATCCATAGAGACAAAACTGAGAACTCCTTTATTTTGCAAAGTTTCAAAGAGCTACTACAAACCATGTTGGATTTAGAGTTCCAAATTCATCTATCTATATAGGAGAGAACAGAGGGAAACCTAAATATAAAAACTGCTACTGTACACGAACGCTTCAACCTAGAAGAACAAAATTTGGTAAGCCAAGTGGGATTTGTGTACTGATCATTACCACCAAGTATCATCAAGATTGTTTGAAAAAAAATATTTGCTGGTATTTCGGAAACTCGTTATTTCTTAGAAGCTTGGGAACCCCTCTCAATGAAAGTGATTTTCCACAGTCTGTGCCTAGGGCTACTTGAAAAGGAAACAAACCATAGAGACAAATCTGAGACCTCCATTATTTTGTCAAGTTTCAAAGAGCTACTACAAACCATGTTGGATTTAGAGTTCCAAATTCATCTATCTATATAGGAGAGAACAGAGAGAAACCTAAATATAAAAACTGCTACTGTAGACGAACGCTTCAACCTAGAACAAAATTTGGTGAGCCAAGTGGGATTTGTGTACTGATCATTACCACCAAGTATCAACAAGATTGTGTGAAAAATATTTGCTGGTATTTTAGAAACTCGTTATTTCTTAGAAGCTTGACAACCCATCTCAATGAAAGTGCTTTCCACAGTCTGTGCCTAGGGCTACTTGAAGAGGAAACAAACCATAGAGATAAATCTGAGAACTCCTTTATTTTGTCAAGTTTCAAAGAGCTACTACAAACCATGTTGGATTTAGAGTTCCAAATTCTTCTATCTATATAGGAGAGAACAGAGAGAAACCTAAATATAAAAACTGCTACTATAGACGAACGCTTCAACCTAGAAGAACAAAATTTGGTGAGCCAATTGGGATTTGTGTACTAATCATTACCACCAAGTATCAACAAGATTGTGTGAAAAATATTTGCTGGTATTTCGGAAACTTGTTATTTCTTAGAAGCTTGACAACCCATCTCAACGAAAGTGCTTTCCACAGTCTGTGCCTAGGGCTACTTTAAAAGGAAACAAACCATAGAGACAAAACTGAGAACTCCTTTATTTTGCCAAGTTTCAAAGAGCTACTACAAACCATGTTGGATTTTGAGTTCCAAATTCATCTATCTATATAGGAGATAACAGAGGGAAACCTAAATATAAAAACTGCTACTGTACACGAACGCTTCAACCTAGAAGAACTAAATTTGGTAAGCCAAGTGGGATTTGTGTACTTTTCATTACCATCACGTATCATCAAGATTGGGTGAAAAAATATTTGCTGGTATTTCGGAAACTCGTTATTTCTTAGAAGCTTGGCAAACCCTCTCAATGAAAGTGTTTTTCCACAGTCTGTGCCTAGGGCTACTTGAAGAGGAAACAAACCATAGAGACAAATCTGAGAACTCCTTTATTTTGTCAAGGTTCAAAGAGCTACTACAAACCATGTTGGATTTAGAGTTCCAAATTCATCTATCTATATAGGAGAGAACAGAGAGAAACCTAAATATAAAAACTGCTACTGTAGACGAACGCTTCAACCTAGAAGAACAAAATTTGGTGAGCCAAGTGGGATTTGTGTACTGATCATTACCACCAAGTATCAACAAGATTGTGTGAAAAATATTTGCTGGTATTTCGGAAACTCGTTATTTCTTAGAAGCTTGACAACCCATCTCAATGAAAGTGCTTTCCATAGTCTGTGCCTAGGGCTACTTTAAAAGGAAACAAACCATAGAGACAAAACTGAGAACTCCTTTATTTTGACAAGTTTCAAAGAGCTACTACAAAGCATGTTGGATTTAGATTTCCAAATTCATCTATCTATATAGGAGAGAACAGAGTGAATCCTGAAAATAAAAACTGCTACGGTAAACGAAGGCTTCAACGTAGCAAAACCAAATTTGGTGAGCCAAGTGGGATTTGTGTACTTTTCATTACCATCACGTATCATCAAGATTGGGTGAAAAAATATTTGCTGGTATTTCGGAAACTCATTATTTCTTAGAAGCTTGGCAAACCCTCTCAATGAATGTGCTTTTCCACAGTCTGTGCCTAGGGCTACTTGAAGAGGAAACAAACCATAGAGACAAATCTGAGAACTCCTTTTTTTTGTCAAGTTTCAAAGAGCTACTGCAAACCAGGTTGGATTTAGAGTTCCAAATTCATCTATCTATATAGGAGAGAACAGAGAGAAACCTAAATATAAAACTGCTACTGTAGACGAACGCTTCAACCTAGAAGAACAAAATTTGGTGAGGCAAGTGGGATTTGTGTACTGATCGCTACCACCAAGTATCATCAAGATTGGGTGAAGAAATATTTGCTGGTATTTCGGAAACTCGTTATTTCTTAGAAGCTTGGCAACCAATCTCAATGAAAGTGCTTTTCCACAGTCTGTGCCTAGGGCTACTTGAAGAGGAAACAAACCATAGAGACAAAACTGAGAACTGCTTTATTTTGTCAAGATTCAAAGAGCTACTACAAACCATGTTGGATTTAGAGTTCCAAATTCATCTATCTATACAGGAGAGAACAGAGGGTAACCTAATATAAAAACTGCTACTGTAGACGAACGCTTCAACCTAGAAGAACAAAATTTGGTGAGCCAAGTAGGATTTGTGTACTGATCATTACCACCAAGTATCATCAAGATTGGGTGAAAAAATATTTGCTGGTATTTTGGAAACTCGTAATTTCTTAGAAGCTTGGCAACCTCTCTCAATGAAAGTGCTTTTCAAACAGTCTGTGACTAAGGCTACTTGAAGAGGAAAGAAAAAATAGAGACAAAACTGAGAACTCCTTTATTTTGTCAAGTTTCAAAGAGCTACTACAAACCATGTTGGATTTAGAGTCCCAAATTCATCTATCTATACAGGAGAGAACAGAGGGAAACCTAAATATAAAAACTGCTACTGTAGATGAACGCTTCAACCTAGAAGAACAAAATTTGGTGAGCCAAGTGGGATTTGTGTACTGATCATTTCCACCAAGTATCATCAAGATTGGGTGAAAAAATATTTGCTGGTGTTTCGGAAACTCGTAATTTCTTAGAAGCTTGGCAACCCCTCTCAATGAAACTGCTTTTCCACAGTCTGTGCCTAGGGCTACTTGAAGAGGAAAGAAACCATAAAGACTAAACTGAGAACTCCTTTATTTTGTCAAGTTTCAAAGAGCTACTACAAACCATGTGGATTTCGAGTTCCAAATTCATCTATCTATATAGGAGAGAACAGAGGGAAACCTAAATATAAAAACTGCTACTGTACACGAATGCTATATCCTAGATGAACAAAATTTGGTGAGGCAAGTGGGATTTGTGTGCTGATCATTACCACCAAGTATCAACAAGATTGTGTGAAAAAATATTTGCAGGTATTTCGGAAACTCGTTATTTCTTAGAAGCTTGGCAACCCATCTCAATGAAAGTTCTTTCCACAGTCTGTGCCTAGGTCTACTTTAAGAGGAAAAAAACCATTCAGACAAAACTGAGAACTCCTTTATTTTATCAAGTTTCAAAGAGCTAGTACAAACCATGTTGGATTTAGAGTTCCCAATTCACCTATCTGTATAGGAGAGAACAGAGGGAAACCTAAATATAAAAACTGCTACTGTACACGAACGCTTCAACCTACAAGAACAAAATTTGGTAAGCCAATTGGGATTTCTGTACTGATCATTACCACCAAGTATCATCAAGATTGGGTGAAAAAATATTTGCTGGTATTTCGGAAACTCGTTATTTCTTAGAAGCTTGACAACCCCTCTCAATGAAAGTGCTTTTCCACAGTCTGTGCCTAGGGCTACTTGAAGAGGAAACAAACCATAGAGACAAATCTGAGACCTCCTTTATTTTGTCACGTTTCAAAGAGCTACTACAAACCATGTTGGATTTAGAGTTCCAAATTCATCTATCTATATAGGAGAGAACAGAGAGAAACCTAAATATAAAAACTGCTACTGTAGACGAACGCTTCAACCTAGAAGAACAAAATTTGGTGAGCCAAGTGGGATGTGTGTACTGATCATTACCACCAAGTATCATCAAGATTGGGTGAAAAAATATTTGCTGGTATTTCGGAAACTCGTTATTTCTTAGAAGCTTGGGAACCCCTCTCAATGAAAGTGCTTTTCCACAGTCTGTGCCTAGGGCTACTTGAAGAGGAAGCAAACCATAGCGACAAAACTGAGAACTCCTATATTTTGTCAAGTTTCAAAGCGCTACTACAAACCATGTTGGATTTAGAGTTCCAAATTCATCTTTCTATATAGGAGAGGACAGATGGAAACCTAAATATAAAAACTGCTACTGTAGACGAACGCTTCAACCTAGAAGAACAAAATTTGGTGAGCCAAGTGGGATTTCTGTACTGATCATTACCACCAAGTATCATCAAGATTGGGTGAAAAAATATTTGCTGGTATTTCGGAAACTCGTTATTTCTTAGAAGCTTGGGAACCCCTCTCAATGAAAGTGCTTTTCCACAGTCTGTGCCTAGGGCTACTTGAAGAGGAAGCAAACCATAGAGACAAAACTCAGAACTCCTTTATTTTGTCAGGTTTCAAAGAGCTACTACAAACCATGTTTTATTTAGAGTTCCAAATTCATCTATCTATATAGGAGAGAACAGAGGGAAACCTAAATATAAAAACTGCTACTGTAGACGAAAGTTTCAAACTAGAAGAACAAAATTTGGTGAGCCAAGTGGGATTTGTGTACTGATCATTACCACCAAGTATCATCAAAACTGGGTGAAAAAATATTTGCTGGTATTTCGGAAACTCGTTATGTCTTAGAAGCTTGGCAACCCCTCTCAATGAAAGTGCTTTTCCACAGTCTGTGCCTAGGGATACTTGAAGAGGAAACAAACCATAGATACAGACCTGAGAACTCCTTAATTTTGTCAAGTTTTAAAGAGCTACTATAAACCATGTTGGATTTAGAGTTCCAAATTCATCTATCTATATAGGAGAGAACAGAGGGAAACCTAAATATGAAAACTGCTATTGTAGACGAACGCTTCAACCTAGAGGAACAAATATTGGTGAGCCAAGTGGGATTTGTGTACTGATCATTACCACCAAGTATCATCAAGATTGGGTGAAAAAATATTTGCTGGTATTTTAGAAACTCGTTATTTCTTAGAAGCTTGGCAATCCATCTCAATGAAAGTGCTTTTCCACAGTCTGTGCCTAGGGTTACTTGAAGAGGAAACAAACCATAGAGACAAAACTGAGAACTCCTTTATTTTGTCAAGTTTCAAAGAGCTACTACAAACCATGTTGGATTTAGAGTTCCAAATTCATCTATCTATATAGGAGAGAACAGAGGGAAACCTAAATATAAAAACTGCTACTGTAGACGAAAGCTTCAAACTAGAAATACAAAATTTGGTGAGCCAAGTGGGATTTGTGTACTGATCATTACCACCAAGTATCATCAAAATTGGGTGAAAAAATATTTGCTGGTATTTCGGAAACTCGTTATGTCTTAGAAGCTTGGCAACCCCTCTCAATGAAAGTGCTTTTCCACAGTCTGTGCCTAGGGCTACTTGAAGAGGAAACAAACCATAGAGACAAAACTGAGAACTCCTTTATTTTGTCAAGTTGCAAAAAGCTACTACAAACCATGTTGGATGTAGAGTTCCAAATTCATGTTTCTATATATGAGAGAACCGAGTGAAACCTAAATATAAAAACTGCTCCTGTAGATGAACGCTTCAACGTAGAAGAACAAAATTGGGTGAGTCATGTGGGATTTGTGTACTGATCATTACCACCAATTATCATCAAGATTGGGTGAAAAAATATTTGCTGGTATTTTGGAAACTCGTTATTTCTTAGAAGATTGGCAACCCATCTCAATGAATGTGCTTCCACAGTCTGTGCCTAGGGCTACTTGAAGAGGAAACAAACCATAGATACAAAACTGAGAACTCCTTTATTTTGTCAAGTTTCAAAGAGCTACTACAATCCATGTTGGATTTAGAGTTCCAAATTAATCTATCTATATAGGAGAGAACAGAGAGAAACCTAAATATAAAAACTGCTACTGTAGACGAACGCTTCAACGTAGAAGAACAAAATTTGGTGAGCCAAGTGGGATTTGTGTACTGATCATTACCACCAAGTATCATCAAGATTGGGTGAAAAAATGTTTGCTGGTATTTCGGAAACTCTTTATTTCTTAGAAACTTGGCAACCCCTCTCAATGAAAGTGCTTTTCCACAGTCTGTGCCTAGGGCTTATTTGAAGAGGAAACAATCCATAGAGACAAAACTGAGAACTCCTTTATTTTGTCAAGTTTCAAAGAGCTACTACAAACCATGTGGGATTTAGAGTTCCAAATTCATCTATATTACAGGAGAGAACAGAGGGAAACCTAAATATAAAAACTGCTACTGTTGACGAACGCTTCAACCTAGAAGAACAAAATTTGGTGAGCCAAGTGGGAATTTTGTACTGATCATTCCCACCAAGTATCATCAATATTAGGTGAAAAAATATTTGCTGGTATTTTGGAAACTCGTTATTTCTTAGAAGCTTGGCAACCCATCTCAATGAAAGTGCTTTCCACAGTCTGTGCCTAGGGCTACTTGAAGAGGAAACAAACCATAGAGACAAAACTGAGAACTCCTTTATTTTGTCAAGTTTCAAAGAGCTACTACAAACCATGTTGGATTTAGAGTTCCAAATTCATCTATCTATATAGGAGAGAACAGAGAGAAACCTAAATATAAAAACTGCTACTGTAGAAAAACGCTTCAACGTAGAAGAACAAAATTTGGTGAGCCAAGTGGGATTTGTGTACTGATCATTACCACCAAATATCATCAAGATTGGGTGAAAAAATATTTGCTGGTATTTCGGAAACTTTTTATTTCTTAGAAGCTTGGCAACCCCTCTCAATGAAAGTGCTTTTCCACAGTCTGTGCCTAGGGCTAATTGAAGAGGAAACAATCCATAGAGACAAAACTGAGAACTCCTTTATTTTGTCAAGTTTCAAAGAGCTACTACAAACCATGTGGGATTTAGAGTTCCAAATTCATCTATCTTACAGGAGAGAACAGAGGGAAACCTAAATATAAAATCTGCTACTGTAGACGAACGCTTCAACCTAGAAGAACAAAATTTGGTGAGCCAAGTGGGAATTTTGTACTGATCATTCCCACCAAGTATCATCAATATTAGGTGAAAAAATATTTGCTGGTATTTTGGAAACTCCTTATTTCTTAGAAGCTTGGCAACCCATCTCAATGAAAGTGCTTCCACAGTCTGTGCCTAGGGCTACTTGAGGAGGAAACAAACCATAGAGACAAAACTGAGAACTCCTTTATTTTGTCAAGTTTCAAAGAGCTACTACAATCCATGTTGGATTTAGAGTTCCAAATTCATATATCTATACAGGAGAGAACAGAGGGAAACCTAAATATAAAAACTGCTACTGTAGACGAACGCTTCAACCTAGAAGAACAAAATTTGGTGAGCCAAGTGGGATTTGTGTACTGATCATTACGAACAAGTATCATCAAGATTGGGTGAAAAAATATTTGCTGGTATTTCGGAAACTCGTTATGTCTTAGAAGCTTGGCAACCCCTCTCAATGAAAGTGCTTTCCACAGTCTGTGCCTAGGGCTACTTGAAGAGGAAACAAACCATAGAGACAAAACTGAGAACTCCTTTATTTTGTCAAGTTTCACAAAGCTACTACAAACCATGTTGGATGTAGACTTCCAAATTCATGTTTCTATATATGAGAGAAGAGAGTGAAACCTAAATATAAAAAACTGCTCCTGTAGATGAACGCTTCGACGTAGAAGAACAAAATTGGGTGAGTCAAGTGGGATTTGTGTACTGATCATTACCACCAGTTATCATCAAGATTGGGTGAAAAAATATTTGCTGGTATTTTGGAAACTCGTTATTTCTTAGAAGCTTGGCAACCCATCTCAATGAAAGTGCTTCCACAGTCTGTGCCTAGGGCTACTTGAAGAGGAAACAAACCATAGATACAAAACTGAGAACTCCTTTATTTTGTCAAGTTTCAAAGAGCTACTACAATCCATGTTGGATTTAGAGTTCCAAATTAATCTATCTATATAGGAGAGAACAGAGAGAAACATAAATATAAAAACTGCTACTGTAGACGAACGCTTCAACCTAGAAGAACAAAATTTGGTGAGCCAAGTGGGATTTGTGTACTGATCATTACCACCAAGTATCATCAAGATTGGGTGAAAAAATGTTTGCTGGTATTTCGGAAACTCTTTATTTCTTAGAAACTTGGCAACCCCTCTCAATGAAAGTGCTTTTCCACAGTCTGTGCCTAGGGCTATTTGAAGAGGAAACAATCCATAGAGACAAAACTGAGAACTCCTTTATTTTGTCAAGTTTCAAAGAGCTACTACAAACCATGTGGGATTTAGAGTTCCAAATTCATCTATCTTACAGGAGAGAACAGAGGGAAACCTAAATATAAAAACTGCTACTGTTGACGAACGCTTCAACCTAGAAGAACAAAATTTGGTGAGCCAAGTGGGAATTTTGTATTGATCATTCCCACCAAGTTTCATCAATATTAGGTGAAAAAATATTTGCTGGTATTTTGGAAACTCGTTATTTCTTAGAAGCTTGGCAACCCATCTCATTGAAAGTGCTTTCCACAGTCTGTGCCTAGGACTACTTGAAGAGGAAACAAACCATAGAGACAAAACTGAGAACTCCTTTATTTTGTCAAGTTTCAAAGAGCTACTACAAACCATGTTGGATTTAGAGTTCCAAATTCATCTATCTATATAGGAGAGAACAGAGGGAAACCTAAATATAAAAACTGCTACTGTAGACGAAAGCTTCAAACTAGAAGAACAAAATTTGGTGAGCCAAGTGGGATTTGTGTACTGATCATTACCACCAAGTATCATCAAATTGGGTGAAAAAATATTTGCTGGTATTTCGGAAAATCGTTATGTCTTAGAAGCTTGAAAACCCCTCTCAATGAAAGAGCTTTTCCACAGTCTGTGCCTAGGGCTACTTGAAGAGGAAACAAACCATAGAGACAAAACTGAGAACTCCTTTATTTTGTCAAGTTTCAAAGAGCTACTACAATCCATGTTGGATTTAGAGTTCCAAATTCATCTATCTATATAAGAGAGAACAGAGGGAAACCTAAATATGAAAACTGCTATTGTAGACGAACGCTTCAACCTAGAAGAACAAATATTGGTGAGCCAAGTGGGATTTGTGTACTGATCATTACCACCAAGTATCATCAAGATTGGGTGAAAAAATATTTGCTGGTATTTTAAAAACTCGTTATTTCTTAGAAGCTTGGCAACCCATCTCAATGAAAGTGCTTTTCCACAGTGTGTGCCTAGGGCTACTTGAAGAGGAAACAAACCATAGAGACAAAACTGAGAACTCCTTTATTTTGTCAAGTTTCAAAGAGCTAGTATAAACCATGTTGGATTTAGAGTTCCAAATTCATCTATCTATATAGGAGAGAACAGAGAGAAACCTAAATATAAAAACTGCTACTGTAGACGAACGCTTCAACCTAGAAGAACAAAACGTGGTGAGCCAAGTGGGATTTGTGTACTGATCATTAGCAACAAGTATCATCAAAGTTGGGTGAAAAAAATATTTGCTGGTATTTTAGAAACTCGTTATTTCTTAGAAGCTTGGCAACCCATCTCAATGAAAGTGCTTTCCACAGTCTGTGCCTAGGGCTACTTGAAGAGGAAACAAACCATAGAGACAAAACTGAGAATTCCTTTATTTTGTCAAGTTTCAAAGAGCTACTACAAACCATGTTGGATTTAGAGTTCCAAATTCATCTATCTATATAGGAGAGAACAGAGGGAAACCTAAATATAAAAACTGCTACTGTAGACGAAAGCTTCAAACTAGAAGAACAAAATTTGGTGAGCCAAGTGGGATTTGTGTACTGATCATTACCACCATGTATCATCAAAATTGGGTGAAAAAATATTTGCTGGTATTTCGGAAACTCGTCATGTCTTAGAAGCTTGGCAACCCCTCTCAATGAAAGTGCTTTTCCACAGTCTGTGCCTAGGGCTACTTGAAGAGGAAACAAACCATAGAGACAAAACTGAGAACTCCTTTATTTTGTCAAGTATCAAAGAGCTACTACAATCCATGTTGGATTTAGAGTTCCAAATTCATCTATCTATATAGGAGAGAACAGAGAGAAACCTAAATATAAAAACTGCTACTGTAGACGAACACTTCAACCTAGAAGAACAAAATTTGGTGAGCCAAGTGGGATTTGTGTACTGATCATTACCACCATGTATCATCAAGTTTGGGTGAAAAAATATTTCCTGGTAATTCGGAAACTCGTAATTTCTTAGAAGCTTGGCAACCCCTCTCAATGAAAGTGCTTTTCCACAGTCTGTGACTAGGGCTACTTGAAGAGGAAAGAAACCATAGAGGCAAAACTGAGAACTCCTTTATTTTGTCACGTTTCAAAGAGCTACTACAAACCATGTTGGATTTCGAGTTCCAAATTCATCTATCTATATATGAGAGAACATAGTGAAACCTAAATATAAAAACTGCTACTGTAGACGAACGCTTCAACCTAGAAGAACAAAATTTGGTGAGCCAAGTGGGATTTGTGTACTGATCATTACCACCAAGTATCATCAAAATTGGGTGAAAAAATATTAGCTGGTATTTCGGAAACTCGTTATTTCTTAAAGCTTGGCAACCCCTCTCAATGAAAGTGCTTTTCCACAGTCTGTGCCTAGGGCTACTTGAAGAGGAAACAAACATAGAGACAAATCTGAGACCTCCTTTATTTTGCCAAGTTTCAAAGAGCTACTACAAACCATGTTGGATTTAGAGTTCCAAATTCATCTATCTATATAGGAGAGAACAGAGAGAAACCTAAATATAAAAACTGCTACTGTTGACGAACGCTTCAACCTAGAAGAACAAAATTTGGTGAGCCAAGTGGGATTTGTGTACTGATCATTAGCACCAAGTATCATCAAGATTGGGTGAAAAAATATTTGCTGGTATTTCGGAAACTCGTAATTTCTTAGAAGCTTGGCAACCCCTCTCAATGAAAGTGCTTTCCACAGTCTGTGCTTAGGGCTACTTGAAGAGGAAACAAACCATAGAGACAAAACTGAGAACTCCTTTATTTTGTCAAGTTTCAAAGAGCTACTACAAACCATGTTGGATTTAGAGTTCCAAATTCATCTTTTTATATGGGAGAGGACAGATGGAAACCTAAATATAAAACCTGCTACTGTAGACGAACGCTTCAACCTAGAAGATCAAAATTTGGTGAGCCAAGTTGGATTTGTGTACTGATCATTACCACCAAGTATTATCAAGATTGGGTGAAAAAATATTTGCTGGGATTTCGGAAACTCGTTATTTCGTAGAAGCTTGGCAACCCCTCTCAATGAAATTGCTTTACACAGTCTGTGCCTAGGGCTATTTGAAGAGGAAACAAACCATAGAGACAAAACTGAGAACTCCTTTATTTTGTCAAGTTTCAAAGAGGTACTACAAACCATGTTGGATTTAGAGTTCCAAATTCATCTATCTGTATAGGAGAGAACAGAGGGAAACCTAAATATAAAAACTGATACTGTACACGAACGTTTCATCCTAGAAGAACAAAACGTGGTGAGCCAAGTGGGATTTGTGTACTGATCATTAGCAACAAGTATCATCAAGGTTGGGGGAAAAAATATTTGCTGGTATTTTAGAAACTCGTTATTCCTTAGAAGCTTGGCAACCCCTCTCAATGAAAATGCTTTTCCACAGTCTGTGCCTAGGGCTACTTGAAGAGGAAACAAACCATAGAGAAAAAACTGAGAACTCCTTTATTTTGTCGAGTTTCAAAGAGCTACTAGAAACCATGTTGGATTTAGGGTTCCAAATTCATCTATCTATATAGGAGAGAACAGAGGGAAACCTAAATATAAAAACTTGTACTGTAGAGGAACGCTTCAACCTAGAAGAACAAAATTTGGTGAGCCAAGTGGGATTTGTGTGCTGATTATTACCAAAAAGTATATCAAAATTGGGTGAAAAAATATTTGCTGGTATTTCGGAAACTCGTTATGTCTTAGAAGCTTGGCAACACCTCTCAATTAAAGTGCTTTTCCACAGTGTGTGCCTAGGGCTATTTGAAGAGGAAACAAACCATAGAGACAAAACTGAGAACTCCTTTATTTTGTCAAGTTTCAAAGAGCTACTACAATCCATGTTGGATTTAGAGTTCCAAATTCATCTATCTATATAGGAGAGAACAGAGAGAAACCTAAATATTAAAACTGCTACTGTAGACGAACACTTCAACCTAGAAGAACAAAATTTGGTGAGCCAAGTGGGATTTGTGTACTTATCATTACCACCAAGTATTATCAAGATTGGGTGAAAAAATATTTGCTGGTGTTTCGGAAACTTGTAATGTCTTAGAAGCTTGGCAACCACTCTCAATGAAAGTGCTTTTCCACAGTCTGTGCCTAGGGCTACTTGAAGAGGAAAGAAACCATAGAGACAAAACTGAGAACTCCTTTATTTTGTCAAGTTTCAAAGAGCTACTACAAACCATGTTCGATTTAGAGTTCCAAATTCATCTATCTATATATGAGAGAACAGAGTGAAACCTAAATATAAAAACTGCTCCTGTAGATGAACGCTTCAACGTAGAAGAACAAAATTGGGTGAGGCAAGTGGGATTTGTGTACTGATCATTACCACCAAGTATCATCAAGATTGGGTGAAAAAATATTTGCTGGTATTTTGGAAACTCGTTATTTCTTAGAAGCTTGGCAACCGCTCTCAATGAAAGTGCTTCCACAGTCAGTGCCTAGGGCTACTTGAAGAGGAAACAAACCATAGAGACAAAACTGAGAACTCCTTTATTTTGTCAAGTTTCAAAGAGCTACTACTATCCATGTTGGATTTAGAGTTCCAAATTCATCTATCTATATAGGAGAGAACAGAGGGAAACCTAAATATAAAAACTGCTACTGTAGACGAACGCTTCAAACTAGAAGAACAAAATTTGGTGAGCCAAGTGGGATCTGTGTACTCATCATTACCACCAAGTATCATAAAGATTGGGTGAAAAAATATTTGCTGGTATTTCGGAAACTCGTAATTTCTTAGAAGCTTGGCAACCCCTCTCAATGAAAGTGCTTTTCCACAGTCTGTGCTTAGGGCTACTTGAAGAGGAAACAAACCATAGAGACAAAACTGAGAACTCCTTTATTTTGTCAAGTTTCAAAGAGCTACTACAAACCATGTTGGATTTAGAGTTCCAAATTCATCTTTTTATATGGGAGAGGACAGATGGAAACCTAAATATAAAACCTGCTACTGTAGACGAACGCTTCACCCTAGAAGATCAAAATTTGGTGAGCCAAGTTGGATTTGTGTACTGATCATTACCACCAAGTATTATCAAGATTGGGTGAAAAAATATTTGCTGGGATTTCGGAAACTCGTTATTTCGTAGAAGCTTGGCAACCCCTCTCAATGAATTGCTTTACACAGTCTGTGCCTAGGGCTATTTGAAGAGGAAACAAACCATAGAGACAAAACTGAGAACTCCTTTATTTTGTCAAGTTTCAAAGAGGTACTACAAACCATGTTGGATTTAGAGTTCCAAATTCATCTATATGTATAGGAGAGAACAGAGGGAAACCTAAATATAAAAACTGATACTGTACACGAACGTTTCATCCTAGAAGAACAAAACGTGGTGAGCCAAGTGGGATTTGTGTACTGATCATTAGCAACAAGTATCATCAAGGTTGGGGGAAAAAATATTTGCTGGTATTTTAGAAACTCGTTATTCCTTAGAAGCTTGGCAACCCCTCTCAATGAAAATGCTTTTCCACAGTCTGTGCCTAGGGCTACTTGAAGAGGAAACAAACCATAGAGAAAAAACTGAGAACTCCTTTATTTTGTCGAGTTTCAAAGAGCTACTACAAACCATGTTGGATTTAGGGTTCCAAATTCATCTATCTATATAGGAGAGAACAGAGGGAAACCTAAATATAAAAACTTGTACTGTAGAGGAACGCTTCAACCTAGAAGAACAAAATTTGGTGAGCCAAGTGGGATTTGTGTGCTGATTATTACCAAAAAGTATATCAAAATTGGGTGAAAAAATATTTGCTGGTATTTCGGAAACTCGTTATGTCTTAGAAGCTTGGCAACACCTCTCAATTAAAGTGCTTTTCCACAGTGTGTGCCTAGGGCTATTTGAAGAGGAAACAAACCATAGAGACAAAACTGAGAACTCCTTTATTTTGTCAAGTTTCAAAGAGCTACTACAATCCATGTTGGATTTAGAGTTCCAAATTCATCTATCTATATAGGAGAGAACAGAGAGAAACCTAAATATTAAAACTGCTACTGTAGACGAACACTTCAACCTAGAAGAACAAAATTTGGTGAGCCAAGTGGGATTTGTGTACTTATCATTACCACCAAGTATCATCAAGATTGGGTGAAAAAATATTTGCTGGTGTTTCGGAAACTTGTAATGTCTTAGAAGCTTGGCAACCACTCTCAATGAAAGTGCTTTTCCACAGTCTGTGCCTAGGGCTACTTGAAGAGGAAACAAACCATAGAGACAAAACTGAGAACTCCTTTATTTTGTCAAGTTTCAAAGAGCTACTACAAACCATGTTCGATTTAGAGTTCCAAATTCATCTATCTATATATGAGAGAACAGAGTGAAACCTAAATATAAAAACTGCTCCTGTAGATGAACGCTTCAACGTAGAAGAACAAAATTGGGTGAGGCAAGTGGGATTTGTGTACTGATCATTACCACCAAGTATCATCAAGATTGGGTGAAAAAATATTTGCTGGTATTTTGGAAACTCGTTATTTCTTAGAAGCTTGGCAACCGCTCTCAATGAAAGTGCTTCCACAGTCAGTGCCTAGGGCTACTTGAAGAGGAAACAAACCATAGAGACAAAACTGAGAACTCCTTTATTTTGTCAAGTTTCAAAGAGCTACTACTATCCATGTTGGATTTAGAGTTCCAAATTCATCTATCTATATAGGAGAGAACAGAGGGAAACCTAAATATAAAAACTGCTACTGTAGACGAACGCTTCAAACTAGAAGAACAAAATTTGGTGAGCCAAGTGGGATCTGTGTACTCATCATTACCACCAAGTATCATAAAGATTGGGTGAAAAAATATTTGCTGGTATTTCGTAAACTCGTTATTTCTTAGAAGCTTGGCAACCCCTCTCATTGAAAGTGCTTTTCCACAGTCTGTGACTAGGGCTACTTGAAGAGGAAAGAAACCATAGAGACAAAACTGAGAACTCCTTTATTTTGTCAAGTTTCAAAGAGCTGCTACAAACCATGTTGGATTTAGAGTTCCAAATTCATCTATCTATATATGAGAGAACAGAGTGAAACCTAAATATAAAAACTGCTACTGTAGACGAACGCTTCAACCTAGAAGAACAAAATTTGGTGAGCCAAGTGGGATTTGTGTACTGATCATTATCACCAAGTATCATCAAAATTGGGTGAAAAAATATTTGCTGGTATTTCGGAAACTCGTTATTTCTTAAAGCTTGACAACCCCTCTCAATGAAAGTGCTTTTCCACAGTCTTTGCCTAGGGCTACATGAAGAGGAAACAAACCATAGAGACAAAACTGAGAACTCCTTTATTTTGTCAAGTTTCAAAGAGCTACTACAAACCATGTTGGATTTAGAGTTCCAAATTCATCTATCTATATAGGAGAGAACAGAGGGAAACCTAAATATAAAAACTGCTACTGTAGACGAAAGCTTCAAACTAAAAGAACAAAATTTGGTGAGCCAAGTGGGATTTGTGTACTGATCATTACCACCAAGTATCATCAAAATTGGGTGAAAAAATATTTGCTGGTATTTCGGAAACTCGTTATGTCTTAGAAGCTTGGCAACCCCTCTCAATGAAAGTGCTTTTCCACAGTCTGTGCCTAGGGCTACTTGAAGAGGAAACAAACCATAGAGACAAAACTGAGAACTCCTTTATTTTGTCAAGTTTCAAAAAGCTACTACAAACCATGTTGGATGTAGAGTTCCAAATTAATGTTTCTATATATGAGAGAACCGAGTGAAACCTAAATATAAAAACTGCTCCTGTAGATGAACGCTTCAACGTAGAAGAACAAAATTGGGTGAGACAAGTGGGATTTGTGTACTGATCATTACCACCAATTATCATCAAGATTGGGTGAAAAAATATTTGCTGGTATTTTGGAAACTCGTTATTTCTTAGAAGCTTGGCAACCCATCTCAATGAAAGTGCTTCCACAGTCTGTGCCTAGGGCTACTTGAAGAGGAAACAAACCATAGAGACAAAACTGAGAACTCCTTTATTTTGTCAAGTATCAAAGAGCTACTACAATCCATGTTGGATTTAGAGTTCCAAATTCATCTATCTATATAAGAGAGAACAGAGAGAAACCTAAATATAAAAACTGCTACTGTAGACGAACGCTTCAACGTAGAAGAACAAAATTTGGTGAGCCAAGTGGGATTTGTGTACTGATCATTACCACCAAGTATCATCATGATTGGGTGAAAAAATATTTGCTGGTATTTCATAAACTCGTTATTTCTTAGAAGCTTGGCAACCCCTCTCAATGAAAGTGCTTTTCCACAGTCTGTGCCTAGGGCTAATTGAAGAGGAAACAATCCATAGAGACAAAACTGAGAACTCCTTTATTTTGTCAAGTTTCGAAGAGCTACTACAAACCATGTGGGATTTAGAGTTCCAAATTCATCTATCTTACAGGAGAGAACAGAGGGAAACCTAAATATAAAAACTGCTACTGTAGACGAACGCTTCAACCTAGAAGAACAAAATTGGGTGAGCCAAGTGGGATTTGTGTACTGATCATTACCAACAAGTATCATCAAGATTGGGTGAAAAAATATTTGCTGGTATTTCGGAAACTCGTTATTTCTTAGAAGCTTGGCAACCCCTCTCCATGAAAGTGCTTTTCCACAGTCTGTGCCTAGGGCTACTTGAAGAGAAAACAAACCATAGAGACAAAACTGAGAACTCCTTTATTTTGTCAAGTTTCAAAGAGCTACTATAAACCATGTTGGATTTAGAGATCCAAAGTCATCTATCTATATAGGAGAGAACAGAGAGAAACCTAAATATAAAAGCTGCTACTGTAGACGAACGCTTCAACCTAGAAGAACAAAACGTGGTGATCCAAGTGGGATTTGTGTACTGATCATTAGCAACAAGTATCATCAAGATTGGGTGAAAAAATATTTGCTGGTATTTTAGAAACTCGTTATTTTTTAGAAGCTTGGCAAACCATCTCAATGAAAGTGCTTTCCACAGTCTTTGCCTAGGGCTACTTGAAGAGGAAACAAACCATAGAGACAAAACTGAGAACTCCTTTATTTTGTCAAGTTTCAAAGAGCTACTACAAACCATGTTGGATTTAGAGTTCCAAATTCATCTATCTATATAGGAGAGAACAGAGGGAAACCTAAATATAAAAACTGCTACTGTAGACGAAAGCTTCAAACTAGAAGAACAAAATTTGGTGAGCCAAGTGGGATTTGTGTACTGATCATTACCACCAAGTATCATCAAAATTGGGTGAAAAAATATTTGCTGGTATTTCGGAAACTCGTTATGTCTTAGAAGCTTGGCAACCCTCTCAATTAAAGTGCTTTTCCACAGTCTGTGCCTAGGGCTACTTGAAGAGGAAACAAACCATAGAGACAAAACTGAGAACTCCTTTATTTTGTCAAATTTCAAAGAGCTACTACAATCCATGTTGGATTTAGAGTTCCAAATTCATCTATCTATATAGGAGAGAACAGAGAGAAACCTAAATATAAAAACTGCTACTGTTGAGGAACACTTCAACCTAGAAGAACAAAATTTGGTGAGCCAAGTGGGATTTGTGTACTTATCATTACCACCAAGTATCATCAATATTGGGTGAAAAAATATTTGCTGGTGTTTCGGAAACTTGTAATGTCTTAGAAGCTTGGCAACCACTCTCAATGAAAGTGCTTTTTCACAGTCTGTGCCTAGGGCTACTTGAAGAGGAAAGAAACCATAGAGACAAAACTGAGAACTACTTTATTTTGTCAAGTTTCAAAGAGCTACTACTATCCATGTTGGATTTAGAGTTCCAAATTCATCTATCTATATAGGAGAGAACAGAGGGAAACCTAAATATAAAAACTGCTACTGTAGACGAACGCTTCAACCTAGAAGAACAAAATTTGGTGAGGCAAGTGGGATCTGTGTACTCATCATTACCGCCAAGTATCATCAAGATTGGGTGAAAAAATATTTGCTGGTATTTCGTAAACTCGTTATTTTTTGAAGCTTGGCAACCCCTCTCACTGAAAATGCTTTTCCACAGTCTGTGCCTAGGGCTACTTGAAGAGGAAACAAACCATAGAGACAAAACTGAGAACTCATTTATTTTGTCAAGTTTCAAAGAGCTACTACAAACCATGTTGGATTTAGAGTTCCAAATTCATCTATCTATATAGGAGAGAACAGAGGGAAACCTAAATATAAAAACTGCTACTGTAGACGAAAGCTTCAAACTAGAAGAACAAAATTTGGTGAGCCAAGTGGGATTTGTGTTCTGATCATTACCACCAAGTATCATCAAAATTGGGTGAAAAAATATTTGCTGGTATTTCGGAAACTCGTTATGTCTTAGAAGATTGGCAACCCCTCTCAATGAAAGTGCTTTTCCACAGTCTGGGACTAGGGCTACTTGAAGAGGAAAGAAACCATAGAGACAAAACTGAGAACTCCTTTATTTTGTCAAGTTTCAAAGAGCTACTACAAACCATGGTGGATTTAGAGTTCCAAATTCATCTATCTATATATGAGAGAACAGAATGAAACCTAAATATAAAAACTGCTACTGTAGACGAACGCTTCAACCTAGAAGAACAAAATTTGGTGAGCCAAGTGGGATTTGTGTACTGATCATTACCACCAAGTATCATCAAAATTGGGTGAAAAAATATTTGCTGGTATTTCGGAAACTCGTTATTTCTTAGAAGCTTGGCAACTCCTCTCAATGAAAGTGCTTTTCCACAGTCTGTGCCTAGGGCTACTTGAAGAGGAAACAAACCATAGAGACAAAACTGAGAACTGCTTTATTTTGTCAAGTTTCAAACAGCTACTACAATCCATGTTGGATTTAGAGTTCCAAATTCATCTATCTATATAGGAGAGAAGAGACAGAAACCTAAATATAAAAACTGCTACTGTAGACGAACGCTTCAACCTAGAAGAACAAAATATGGTGAGCCAAGTGGGATTTGTGTACTGATCATTACCACCAAGTATCATCAAGATTGGGTGAAAAAATATTTGCTGGTGTTTCGGAAACTTGTAATTTCTTAGAAGCTTGGCAACCCCTCTCAATGAAAGTGCTTTTCCACAGTTGGTGCCTAGGGCTACTTGAAGAGGAAACAAACCATAGAGACAAAACTGAGAACTCCTTTATTTTGTCAAGTTTCAAAAAGCTACTACAAACCATGTTGGATGTAGAGTTCCAAATTCATGTTTCTATATATGAGAGAACCGAGTGAAACCTAAATATAAAAACTGCTCCTGTAGATGAACGCTTCAACGTAGAAGAACAAAATTGGGTGAGACAAGTGGGATTTGTGTACTGATCATTACCACCAATTATCATCAAGATTGGGTGAAAAAATATTTGCTGGTATTTTGGAAACTCGTTATTTCTTAGAAGCTTGGCAACCCATCTCAATGAAAGTGCTTCCACAGTCTGTGCCTAGGGCTACTTGAAGAGGAAACAAACCATAGAGACAAAACTGAGAACTCCTTTATTTTGTCAAGTATCAAAGAGCTACTACAATCCATGTTGGATTTAGAGTTCCAAATTCATCTATCTATATAAGAGAGAACAGAGAGAAACCTAAATATAAAAACTGCTACTGTAGACGAACGCTTCAACGTAGAAGAACAAAATTTGGTGAGCCAAGTGGGATTTGTGTACTTATCATTACCACCAAGTATCATCAAGATTGGGTGAAAAAATATTTGCTGGTGTTTCGGAAACTTGTAATGTATTAGAAGCTTGGCTACCACTCTCAATGAAAGTGCTTTTCCACAGTCTGTGCCTAGGGCTACTTGAAGAGGAAACAAACCATAGAGACAAAACTGAGAACGCCTTTATTTTGTCAAGTTTCAAAGAGCTACTACTATCCATGTTGGATTTAGAGTTCCAAATTCATCTATCTATATAGGAGAGAACAGAGGGAAACCTAAATATAAAAACTGCTACTGTAGACGAACGCTTCAACCTAGAAGAACAAAATTTGGTGAGCCAAGTGGGATCTGTGTACTCATCATTACCACCAAGTATCATTAAGATTGGGTGAAAAAATATTTGCTGGTATTTCGTAAACTCGTTATTTTTTGAAGCTTGGCAACCCCTCTCACTGAAAGTGCTTTTCCACAGTCTGTGCCTAGGGCTACTTGAAGAGGAAACAAACCATAGAGACAAAACTGAGAACTCCTTTATTTTGTCAAGTTTCAAAGAGCTACTACAAACCATGTTGGATTTAGAGTTCCAAATTCATCTATCTATATATGAGAGAACAGAGTGAAACCTAAATATAAAAACTGCTACTGTAGACGAACGCTTCAACCTAGAAGAACAAAATTTGGTGAGCCAAGTGGGATTTGTGTACTGATCATTACCACCAAGTATCATCAAAATTGGGTGCAAAAATATTTGCTGGTATTTCGGAAACTCGTTATTTCTTAGAAGCTTGGCAACTCCTCTCAATGAAAGTGATTTTCCACAGTCTGGGACTAGGGCTACTTGAAGAGGAAGCAAACCATAAAGACAAAACTGAGAACTGCTTTATTTTGTCAAGTTTCAAAGAGCTACTACAATCCATGTTGGATTTAGAGTTCCAAATTCATCTATCTATATAGGAGAGAAGAGACAGAAACCTAAATATAAAAACTGCTACTGTAGACGAACGCTTCAACCTAGAAGAACAAAATTTGGTGAGCCAAGTGGGATTTGTGTACTGATCATTACCACCAAGTTTCATCAAGATTGGGTGAAAAAATATTTGCTGGTGTTTCGGAAACTTGTAATTTCTTAGAAGCTTGGCAACCACTCTCAATGAAAGTGCTTTTCCACAGTCGGTGCCTAGGGCTACTTAAAGAGGAAACAAACCATAGAGACAAAACTGAGAACTCCTTTATTTTGTCAAGTTTCAAAGAGCTACTAAAAACCATGTTGGATTTAGAGTTCCAAATTCATCTATCTATGTATGAGAGAACAGAGTGAAACCTAAATATAAAAACTCCTCCTGTAGACGAACGGTTCAACGTAGAAGAACAAAATTGGGTGAGCCAAGTGGGATTTGTGTACTGATCATTACCACCAAGTATCATCAATATTGGGTGAAAAAATATTTGCTGGTATTTTGGAAACTCGTTATTTCTTAGAAGCTTGGCAACCCCTCTCAATGAAAGTGCTTTTCCACAGTCTGTGACTAGGGCTACTTGAAGAGGAAAGAAACCATAGAGACAAAACTGAGAACTCCTTTATTTTGTCAAGTTTCAAAGAGCTACTACAAACCATTTTGGATTTAGAGTCCAAAATTCATCTATCTATACAGGAGAGAACAGAGGGAAACCTAAATATAACAACTGCTACTGTAGACGAACGCTTCAACCTAGAAGAACAAAATTTGGTGAGTCAAGTGGGATTTGTGTACTGATCATTTCCACCAAGTATCATCAAGATTGGGTGAAAAAATATTTGCTGGTATTTCGGTAACTCGTTATTTCTTAGAAGCTTGGCAACCCCTCTCATTGAAAGTGCTTTTCCACAGTCTGTGCCTAGGGCTACTTCAAGAGGAAACAAACCATAGAGACAAAACTCAGAACTTCTTTATTTTGTCAAGATTCAAAGAGCTACTACAAACCATGTTGGATTAGGGTTCCAAATTCATCTACCTATACAGGAGAGAACAGAGGGAAACCTAAATATAAAAACTGCTACTGTAGACGAACACTTCAACCTAGAAAAACAAAATTTGGTGAGCCAAGTGGGATTTGTGTACTGATCATTACCACCAAGTATCATCAAGATTGGGTGAAAAAATATTTGCTGGTATTTCGGAAACTCGTAATTTCTTAGAAGCTTGGCAACCCCTCTCAATGAAACTGCTTTTCCACAGTCTGTGCCTAGGGCTACTTGAAGAGGAAAGAAACCATAGAGACTAAACTGAGAACTCCTTTATTTTGTCAAGTTTCAAAGAGCTACTACAAACCATGTTGGATTTAGAGTTCCAAATTCATCTATCTATGTAGGAGAGAACAGAGGGAAACCTAAATATAAAAACTGCTACTGTACACGAATGCTTCATCCTAGATGAACAAAATTTGGTGAGCCAAGTGGGATTTGTGTGCTGATCATTACCACCAAGTATCAACAAGATTGTGTGAAAAAATATTTGCTGGTATTTCGGAAACTCGTTATTTCTTAGAAGCTTGGCAACCCCTCTCAATTAAAGTGCTTTTCCACAGTCTGTGCCTAGAGCTACTTGAAGAGGAAACAAACCATAGAGACAAAACTAAGAACTAGTTTATTTTGTCAAGTTTCAAAGAGCTACTACAAACCATGTTGGATTTAGAGTTCCAAATTCATCTATCTATATATGAGAGAACAGAGTGAAACCTAAATATAAAAACTGCTCCTGTAGACGAACGCTTCAACGTAGAAGAACAAAATTGGGTGAGCCAAGTGGGTTTTGTGTACTTATCATTACCACCAAGTATCATCAAGATTGGGTGAAAAAATATTTGCTGGTATTTTGGAAACTCGTTATTGCATAGAAGCTTGGCAACCCATCTCAATGAAAGTGCTTTTCCACAGTCTGTGCCTAGGGCTACTTGAAGAGGAAACAAACCATAGAGACAAAACACAGAACTTCTTTATTTTGTGAAGATTCAAACAGCTACTACAAACCATGTTGGATTTAGAGTTCCAAATTCATCTATCTATACAGGAGAGAACAGAGGGAAACCTAAATATAAAAACTGCTACTGTAGACGAACGCTTCAACCTAGAAAAACAAAATTTGGTGAGCCAAGTGGGATTTGTGTACTGATCATTACCACCAAGTATCATCAAGATTGGGTGAAAAAATATTTGCTGGTATTTCGGAACTCGTAATTTCTTAGAAGCTTGGCAACCCCTCTCAATGAAAGTGCTTTTCCACAGTCTGGGACTAGGGCTACTTGAAGAGGAAAGAAACCATAGAGACAAAACTGAGACCTCCTTTATTTTGTCAAGTTTCAAAGAGCTACTACAAACCATGTTGGATTCAGAGTTCCAAATTCATCTATCTATATATGAGAGAACAGAGTGAAACCTAAATATAAAAAATGCTACTGTAGACGAACGCTTCAACCTAGAAGAACAAAATTTGGTGTGCCAAGTGGGATTTGTGTACTGATCTTTACCACCAAGTATCATCAAGATTGGGTGAAAAAATATTTTCTGGTGTTTCGGAAACTTGTAATTTCTTAGAAGCTTGGCAACCACTCTCAATGAAAGTGCTTTTCCACAGTCTGTGCCTAGGGCTACTTGAAGAGGAAACAAACCATAAAGACAAAACTGAGAACTCCTTTATTTTGTCAAGTTTCAAAGAGCTACTACAAACCATGTTGGATTTAGATTTCCAAATTCATCTATCTATATATGAGAGAACAGAGTGAAACCTAAATATAAAAACTGCTCCTGTAGACGAACGCTTCAACGTAGAAGAACAAAATTGGGTGAGCCAAGTGGGATTTGTGTACTGATCATTACCGCCAAGTATCATCAAGATTGGGTGAAAAAATATTTGCTGGTATTTTGGAAACTCGTTATTTCTTAGAAGCTTGGCAACCCCTCTCAATGAAAGTGCTTTTCCACAGTCTCTGACGAGGGCTACTTGAAGAGGAAAGAAACCATAGAGACAAAACTGAAAACTCCTTTATTTTGTCAAGTCAAAGAGCTACTACAAACCATGTTGGATTTAGAGTCCCAAATTCATCTATCTATACAGGAGAGAACAGAGGGAAACCCAAATATAAAAACTGCTACTGTAGACGCACGCTTCAACTTGGAAGAACAGAATTTGGTGAGCCAAGTGGGATTTGTGTATGATCATTTCCACCAAGTATCATCAAGATTGGGTGAAAAAATATTTGCTGGTGTTTCGGAAACTTGTAATTTCTTAGAAGCTTGGCAACCCCTCTCAATGAAAGTGCTTTTCCACAGTCTGTGCCTAGGGCTACTTGAAGAGGAAAGAAACCATAGAGACAAAACTGAGAACTCCTTTATTTTGTCAAGTTTCAAAGAGCTACTACAAACCATGTTGGATTTAGAGTTCCAAATTCATTTATCTATATAGGAGAGAACAGAGGGAAACCTAAATATGAAAACTGCTATTGTAGATGAACGCTTCAACCTAGAAGAACAAATATTGGTGAGCCAAGTGGGATTTGTGTACTGATCATTACCACCAAGTATCATCAAGATTGGGTGGAAAAATATTTCCTGGTATTTCGGAAACTCGTAATTTCTTAGAAGCTTGGCAACCCCTCTCAATGAAAGTGCTTTTCCACAGTCTGTGACTAGGGCTACTTGAAGAGGAAAGAAACCATAGAGACAAAACTGAGAACTCCTTTATTTTGTCAAGTTTCAATGAGCTAATACAAACCGTGTTGGATTTAGAGTTCCAAATTCATCTATCTATATATGAGAGAACAGAGTGAAACCTAAATATAAAAACTGCTACTGTAGACGAACGCTTCAACGTAGAAGAACAAAATTTGGTGAGCCAAGTGGGATTTGTGTACTGATCATTACCACCAAGTATCATCAAAATTGGGTGAAAAAATATTTGCTGGTATTTCGGAAACTCGTTATTTCTTAGAAGCTTGGCAACTCCTCTCAATGAAAGTGCTTTTCCACAGTCTGTGCCTAGGGCTACTTGAAGAGGAAACAAACCATAGAGACAAAACTGAGAACTGCTTTATTTTGTCAAGTTTCAAACAGCTACTACAATCCATGTTGGATTTAGAGTTCCAAATTCATCTATCTATATAGGAGAGAAGAGACAGAAACCTAAATATAAAAACTGCTACTGTAGACGAACGCTTCAACCTAGAAGAACAAAATATGGTGAGCCAAGTGGGATTTGTGTACTGATCATTACCACCAAGTATCATCAAGATTGGGTGAAAAAATATTTGCTGGTGTTTCGGAAACTTGTAATTTCTTAGAAGCTTGGCAACCCCTCTCAATGAAAGTGCTTTTCCACAGTTGGTGCCTAGGGCTACTTGAAGAGGAAACAAACCATAGAGACAAAACTGAGAACTCCTTTATTTTGTCAAGTTTCAAAAAGCTACTACAAACCATGTTGGATGTAGAGTTCCAAATTCATGTTTCTATATATGAGAGAACCGAGTGAAACCTAAATATAAAAACTGCTCCTGTAGATGAACGCTTCAACGTAGAAGAACAAAATTGGGTGAGACAAGTGGGATTTGTGTACTGATCATTACCACCAATTATCATCAAGATTGGGTGAAAAAATATTTGCTGGTATTTTGGAAACTCGTTATTTCTTAGAAGCTTGGCAACCCATCTCAATGAAAGTGCTTCCACAGTCTGTGCCTAGGGCTACTTGAAGAGGAAACAAACCATAGAGACAAAACTGAGAACTCCTTTATTTTGTCAAGTATCAAAGAGCTACTACAATCCATGTTGGATTTAGAGTTCCAAATTCATCTATCTATATAAGAGAGAACAGAGAGAAACCTAAATATAAAAACTGCTACTGTAGACGAACGCTTCAACGTAGAAGAACAAAATTTGGTGAGCCAAGTGGGATTTGTGTACTTATCATTACCACCAAGTATCATCAAGATTGGGTGAAAAAATATTTGCTGGTGTTTCGGAAACTTGTAATGTATTAGAAGCTTGGCTACCACTCTCAATGAAAGTGCTTTTCCACAGTCTGTGCCTAGGGCTACTTGAAGAGGAAACAAACCATAGAGACAAAACTGAGAACGCCTTTATTTTGTCAAGTTTCAAAGAGCTACTACTATCCATGTTGGATTTAGAGTTCCAAATTCATCTATCTATATAGGAGAGAACAGAGGGAAACCTAAATATAAAAACTGCTACTGTAGACGAACGCTTCAACCTAGAAGAACAAAATTTGGTGAGCCAAGTGGGATCTGTGTACTCATCATTACCACCAAGTATCATTAAGATTGGGTGAAAAAATATTTGCTGGTATTTCGTAAACTCGTTATTTTTTGAAGCTTGGCAACCCCTCTCACTGAAAGTGCTTTTCCACAGTCTGTGCCTAGGGCTACTTGAAGAGGAAACAAACCATAGAGACAAAACTGAGAACTCCTTTATTTTGTCAAGTTTCAAAGAGCTACTACAAACCATGTTGGATTTAGAGTTCCAAATTCATCTATCTATATATGAGAGAACAGAGTGAAACCTAAATATAAAAACTGCTACTGTAGACGAACGCTTCAACCTAGAAGAACAAAATTTGGTGAGCCAAGTGGGATTTGTGTACTGATCATTACCACCAAGTATCATCAAAATTGGGTGCAAAAATATTTGCTGGTATTTCGGAAACTCGTTATTTCTTAGAAGCTTGGCAACTCCTCTCAATGAAAGTGATTTTCCACAGTCTGGGACTAGGGCTACTTGAAGAGGAAGCAAACCATAAAGACAAAACTGAGAACTGCTTTATTTTGTCAAGTTTCAAAGAGCTACTACAATCCATGTTGGATTTAGAGTTCCAAATTCATCTATCTATATAGGAGAGAAGAGACAGAAACCTAAATATAAAAACTGCTACTGTAGACGAACGCTTCAACCTAGAAGAACAAAATTTGGTGAGCCAAGTGGGATTTGTGTACTGATCATTACCACCAAGTTTCATCAAGATTGGGTGAAAAAATATTTGCTGGTGTTTCGGAAACTTGTAATTTCTTAGAAGCTTGGCAACCACTCTCAATGAAAGTGCTTTTCCACAGTCGGTGCCTAGGGCTACTTAAAGAGGAAACAAACCATAGAGACAAAACTGAGAACTCCTTTATTTTGTCAAGTTTCAAAGAGCTACTAAAAACCATGTTGGATTTAGAGTTCCAAATTCATCTATCTATGTATGAGAGAACAGAGTGAAACCTAAATATAAAAACTCCTCCTGTAGACGAACGGTTCAACGTAGAAGAACAAAATTGGGTGAGCCAAGTGGGATTTGTGTACTGATCATTACCACCAAGTATCATCAATATTGGGTGAAAAAATATTTGCTGGTATTTTGGAAACTCGTTATTTCTTAGAAGCTTGGCAACCCCTCTCAATGAAAGTGCTTTTCCACAGTCTGTGACTAGGGCTACTTGAAGAGGAAAGAAACCATAGAGACAAAACTGAGAACTCCTTTATTTTGTCAAGTTTCAAAGAGCTACTACAAACCATTTTGGATTTAGAGTCCAAAATTCATCTATCTATACAGGAGAGAACAGAGGGAAACCTAAATATAACAACTGCTACTGTAGACGAACGCTTCAACCTAGAAGAACAAAATTTGGTGAGTCAAGTGGGATTTGTGTACTGATCATTTCCACCAAGTATCATCAAGATTGGGTGAAAAAATATTTGCTGGTATTTCGGTAACTCGTTATTTCTTAGAAGCTTGGCAACCCCTCTCATTGAAAGTGCTTTTCCACAGTCTGTGCCTAGGGCTACTTCAAGAGGAAACAAACCATAGAGACAAAACTCAGAACTTCTTTATTTTGTCAAGATTCAAAGAGCTACTACAAACCATGTTGGATTAGGGTTCCAAATTCATCTACCTATACAGGAGAGAACAGAGGGAAACCTAAATATAAAAACTGCTACTGTAGACGAACACTTCAACCTAGAAAAACAAAATTTGGTGAGCCAAGTGGGATTTGTGTACTGATCATTACCACCAAGTATCATCAAGATTGGGTGAAAAAATATTTGCTGGTATTTCGGAAACTCGTAATTTCTTAGAAGCTTGGCAACCCCTCTCAATGAAACTGCTTTTCCACAGTCTGTGCCTAGGGCTACTTGAAGAGGAAAGAAACCATAGAGACTAAACTGAGAACTCCTTTATTTTGTCAAGTTTCAAAGAGCTACTACAAACCATGTTGGATTTAGAGTTCCAAATTCATCTATCTATGTAGGAGAGAACAGAGGGAAACCTAAATATAAAAACTGCTACTGTACACGAATGCTTCATCCTAGATGAACAAAATTTGGTGAGCCAAGTGGGATTTGTGTGCTGATCATTACCACCAAGTATCAACAAGATTGTGTGAAAAAATATTTGCTGGTATTTCGGAAACTCGTTATTTCTTAGAAGCTTGGCAACCCCTCTCAATTAAAGTGCTTTTCCACAGTCTGTGCCTAGAGCTACTTGAAGAGGAAACAAACCATAGAGACAAAACTAAGAACTAGTTTATTTTGTCAAGTTTCAAAGAGCTACTACAAACCATGTTGGATTTAGAGTTCCAAATTCATCTATCTATATATGAGAGAACAGAGTGAAACCTAAATATAAAAACTGCTCCTGTAGACGAACGCTTCAACGTAGAAGAACAAAATTGGGTGAGCCAAGTGGGTTTTGTGTACTTATCATTACCACCAAGTATCATCAAGATTGGGTGAAAAAATATTTGCTGGTATTTTGGAAACTCGTTATTGCATAGAAGCTTGGCAACCCATCTCAATGAAAGTGCTTTTCCACAGTCTGTGCCTAGGGCTACTTGAAGAGGAAACAAACCATAGAGACAAAACACAGAACTTCTTTATTTTGTGAAGATTCAAACAGCTACTACAAACCATGTTGGATTTAGAGTTCCAAATTCATCTATCTATACAGGAGAGAACAGAGGGAAACCTAAATATAAAAACTGCTACTGTAGACGAACGCTTCAACCTAGAAAAACAAAATTTGGTGAGCCAAGTGGGATTTGTGTACTGATCATTACCACCAAGTATCATCAAGATTGGGTGAAAAAATATTTGCTGGTATTTCGGAACTCGTAATTTCTTAGAAGCTTGGCAACCCCTCTCAATGAAAGTGCTTTTCCACAGTCTGGGACTAGGGCTACTTGAAGAGGAAAGAAACCATAGAGACAAAACTGAGACCTCCTTTATTTTGTCAAGTTTCAAAGAGCTACTACAAACCATGTTGGATTCAGAGTTCCAAATTCATCTATCTATATATGAGAGAACAGAGTGAAACCTAAATATAAAAAATGCTACTGTAGACGAACGCTTCAACCTAGAAGAACAAAATTTGGTGTGCCAAGTGGGATTTGTGTACTGATCTTTACCACCAAGTATCATCAAGATTGGGTGAAAAAATATTTTCTGGTGTTTCGGAAACTTGTAATTTCTTAGAAGCTTGGCAACCACTCTCAATGAAAGTGCTTTTCCACAGTCTGTGCCTAGGGCTACTTGAAGAGGAAACAAACCATAAAGACAAAACTGAGAACTCCTTTATTTTGTCAAGTTTCAAAGAGCTACTACAAACCATGTTGGATTTAGATTTCCAAATTCATCTATCTATATATGAGAGAACAGAGTGAAACCTAAATATAAAAACTGCTCCTGTAGACGAACGCTTCAACGTAGAAGAACAAAATTGGGTGAGCCAAGTGGGATTTGTGTACTGATCATTACCGCCAAGTATCATCAAGATTGGGTGAAAAAATATTTGCTGGTATTTTGGAAACTCGTTATTTCTTAGAAGCTTGGCAACCCCTCTCAATGAAAGTGCTTTTCCACAGTCTCTGACGAGGGCTACTTGAAGAGGAAAGAAACCATAGAGACAAAACTGAAAACTCCTTTATTTTGTCAAGTCAAAGAGCTACTACAAACCATGTTGGATTTAGAGTCCCAAATTCATCTATCTATACAGGAGAGAACAGAGGGAAACCCAAATATAAAAACTGCTACTGTAGACGCACGCTTCAACTTGGAAGAACAGAATTTGGTGAGCCAAGTGGGATTTGTGTATGATCATTTCCACCAAGTATCATCAAGATTGGGTGAAAAAATATTTGCTGGTGTTTCGGAAACTTGTAATTTCTTAGAAGCTTGGCAACCCCTCTCAATGAAAGTGCTTTTCCACAGTCTGTGCCTAGGGCTACTTGAAGAGGAAAGAAACCATAGAGACAAAACTGAGAACTCCTTTATTTTGTCAAGTTTCAAAGAGCTACTACAAACCATGTTGGATTTAGAGTTCCAAATTCATTTATCTATATAGGAGAGAACAGAGGGAAACCTAAATATGAAAACTGCTATTGTAGATGAACGCTTCAACCTAGAAGAACAAATATTAGTGAGCCAAGTGGGATTTGTGTACTGATCATTACCACCAAGTATCATCAAGATTGGGTGGAAAAATATTTCCTGGTATTTCGGAAACTCGTAATTTCTTAGAAGCTTGGCAACCCCTCTCAATGAAAGTGCTTTTCCACAGTCTGTGACTAGGGCTACTTGAAGAGGAAAGAAACCATAGAGACAAAACTGAGAACTCCTTTATTTTGTCAAGTTTCAATGAGCTAATACAAACCGTGTTGGATTTAGAGTTCCAAATTCATCTATCTATATATGAGAGAACAGAGTGAAACCTAAATATAAAAACTGCTACTGTAGACGAACGCTTCAACGTAGAAGAACAAAATTTGGTGAGCCAAGTGGGATTTGTGTACTGATCATTACCACCAAGTATCATCAAAATTGGGTGAAAAAATATTTGCTGGTATTTCGGAAACTCGTTATTTCTTAGAAGCTTGGCAACCCCTCTCAATGAAAGTGCTTTTCAACAGTCTGTGCCTAGGGCTACTTGAAGAGGAAAGAAACCATAGAGACAAAACTGAGAACTCCTTTATTTTGGAAAGTTTCAAAGAGCTACTACAAACCATGTTGGATTTAGAGTTCCAAATTTATCTATCTATATATGAGAGAACAGAGTGAAACCTAAATATAAAAACTGCTACTGTAGACGAACGCTTCAACCTAGAAGAACAAAATTTGGTGAGCCAAGTGGGATTTGTGTACTGATCATTACCACCAAGTATCATCAAAATTGGGTGAAAAAATATTTGCTGGTATTTCGGAAACTCGTTATTTCTTAGAAGCTTGGCAACCCCTCTCAATTAAAGTGCTTTTCCACAGTCTGTGCCTAGAGCTACTTGAAGAGGAAACAAACCATAGAGACAAAACTAAGAACTAGTTTATTTTGTCAAGTTTCAAAGAGCTACTACAAACCATGTTGGATTTAGAGTTCCAAATTCATCTATCTATATATGAGAGAACAGAGTGAAACCTAAATATAAAAACTGTTCCTGTAGACGAACGCTTCAACGTAGAAGAACAAAATTGGGTGAGCCAAGTGGGTTTTGTGTACTTATCATTACCCCCAAGTATCATCAAGATTGGGTGAAAAAATATTTGCTGGTATTTTGGAA
Organism: Callospermophilus lateralis; assembly: GCF_048772815.1. Classification (NCBI taxonomy): domain Eukaryota; kingdom Metazoa; phylum Chordata; class Mammalia; order Rodentia; family Sciuridae; genus Callospermophilus; species Callospermophilus lateralis. The sequence continues at coordinate 41,247 of NW_027514989.1, read as the reverse complement.
ACTCGTTATTGCATAGAAGCTTGGCAACCCATCTCAATGAAAGTGCTTTTCCACAGTCTGTGCCTAGGGCTACTTGAAGAGGAAACAAACCATAGAGACAAAACTGAGAACTCCTTTATTTTGTCAAGTTTCAAAGAGCTACTACAATCCATGTTGGATTTAGAGTTCCAAATTCATCTATCTATATATGAGAGCACAGAGTGAAACCTAAATATAAAAACTGCTACTGTAGACAAACGCTTCAACATAGAAGAACAAAATTTGGTGAGCCAATTGGGATCTGTGTACTCATCATTACCACCAAGTATCATCAATTGGGTGAAAAAATATTTGCTGGTATTTCGGAAACTCGTTATTTCTTAGAAGCTTGGCAACCCCTCTCAATGAAAGTGCTTTTCCACAGTCTGTGCCTAGGTCTACTTGAAGAGGAAACAAACCATAGAGACAAAACACAGAACTTCTTTATTTTGTCAAGATTCAAACAGCTACTACAAACCATGTTGGATTTAGAGTTCCAAATTCATCTATCTATACAGGAGAGAACAGAGGGAAACCTACATATAAAAACTGCTACTGCAGACGAACGCTTGAACCTAGAAGAACAAAATTTGGTGAGCCAAGTGTGATTTGTGTACTGATCATTAACACCAAGTATCATCAAGATTGGGTGAAAAAATATTTCCTGGTATTTCGGAAACTCGTAATTTCTTAGAAGCTTGGCAACCCCTCTCAATGAAAGTGCTTTTCCACAGTCTGGGACTAGGGCTACTTGAAGAGGAAAGAAACCATAGAGACAAAACTGAGAACTCCTTTATTTTGTCAAGTTTCAAAGAGCTACTACAAACCATGTGGGATTTAGAGTTCCAAATTCATCTATCTATATATGAGAGAACAGAGTGAAACCTAAATATAAAAAATGCTACTGTAGACGAACGCTTCAACCTAGAAGAACAAAATTTGGTGAGCCAAGTGGGATTTGTGTACTGATCATTATCACCAAGTATCATCAAGATTGGGTGAAAAAATATTTGCTGGTGTTTCGGAAACTTGTAATTTCTTAGAAGCTTGGCAACCACTCTCAATGAAAGTGCTTTTCCACAGTCTGTGCCTAGGGCTTCTTGAAGAGGAAACAAACCATAGAGACAAAACTGAGAACTCCTTTATTTTGTCAAGTTTCAAAGAGCTACTACAATCCATGTTGGATTTAGAGTTCCAAATTCATCTATCTATATATGAGAGAACAGAGGGAAACCTAAACATAAAAACTGCTACTGTAGACGAACGCATCAACCTAGAAAAACAAAATTTGGTGAGTAAGTGGGATTTGTATTCTGATCATTACCACCAAGTATCATCAAGATTGGGTGAAAAAATCTTTGCTGGTATTTTGGAAACTCGTTATTTCTTAGAAACTTGGCAACCCATCTCAATGAAAGTGCTTTCCACAGTCTGTGCCTAGGACTACTTGAAGAGGAAACAAACCATAAAGACAAAACTGAGAACTCCTTTATTTCATAAACTTTCAAGGAGCTACTACAAACCATGTTGGATTTAGAGTTCCAAATTCATCTATCTATATATGAGAGAACAGAGGAAACCTAAACATAAAAACTGCTACTGTAGACGAACGCATCAACCTAGAAAAACAAAATTTGGTGAGCCAAGTGGGATTTGTGTACTGATCATTACCACCAAGTATCATCAAGATTGGGTGAAAAATAATTTGCTGGTATTTTGGAATCTCGTTATTTCTTAGAAGCTTGGCAACCCATCTCAGTGAAAGTGCTTTCCACAGTCTGTGCCTAGGACTACTTGAAGGGGAACAAACCATAGAGACAAAACCGAGAACTTTTTTATTTTATCAAGTTTCAAAGAGCTACTACAAACCATGTTGGATTAGAGTTCCAAATTCATCTATCTATATAGGAGAGAACAGAGGGAAACCTAACTATAAAAACTGCTACTGTAGACGAACGCTTCAACCTAGAAGAACAAAATTTGGTGAGCCAAGTGGGATTTGTGTACTGATCATTAGCAACAAGTATCATCAAGACTGGGTGAAGAAATATTTGCTGGTATTTCGGAAACTCGTTATTTCTTAGAAGCTTGGCAACCCCTCTCAATGAAAGTGCTTTTCCACAGTCTGTGCCTAGGGTTTCTTGAAGAGGAATCTAACCATAGAGACAAAACTGAGAACTCCTTTTTTTTATCAAGTTTCAAAGAGCTACTACAAACCATGTGGGATTTAGAGTTCCAAATTCATCTATCTATATATGAGAGAACAGAGGGAAACCTAACTATAAAAACTGCTACTGTAGAAGAACGCATTAACCTAGAAGAACAAAATTTGGTGAGCCAAGTGGGATTTGTGTACTGATCATTACCAGCAAGTATCATTTAGATTGGGTCAAAAAATATTTGCTGGTATTTTGGAAACTCGTTATTTCTTAGATGCTTGGCAACCCATCTCAGTGAAAGTACTTTTCCACAGTCTGTGCCTAGGGCTACTTGAAGAGGAAACAAACCATAGAGACAAACCGAGAACTTTTTTATTTTATCAAGTTTCAAAGAGCTACTACAAAACCATGTTGGATTTAGAGTTCCAAATTTATCTATCTATATAGGAGAGAACAGAGGGAATCCTAAATATAAAAACTGCTACTGTAGACGAAAGCTTCAAACTAGAAGAACAAAATTTGGTGAGCCAAGTGGGATTTGTGTACTGATCATTACCACCAAATATCATCAAGTTTGGGTGAAAAATATTTGCTGGTATTTCGGAAACTCGTTATTTCTTAGAAGCTTCTCAACCCATCTCAATGAAAGTACTTTTCCACAGTCTGTGCCTAGGGCTACTTGAAGAGGAAACAAACCATAGAGACAAAACTGAGAACTCCTTTATTTTGTCAAGTTTCAAAGAGCTACTACACACCATGTTGGATTTAGAGTTCCAAATTCATCTATCTATATAGGAGAGAACACAGGGAAACCTAAATATAAAAACTGCTACTGTAGACGAACGCTTCAACCTAGAAGAACAAAATTTGGTGAGCCAAGTGGGATTTGTGTACTGATCATTACCACCAAGTATCATCAAGATTGGGTGAAAATATATTTGCTGGTATTTTGGAAACTCGTTATTTCGTAGAAGCTTGGCAACCCATCTCAATGAAAGTGCTTTCCACAGTCTGTGCCTAGGGCTACTTGAAGAGGAAACAAACCATAGAGACAAAACTGAGAACTCCTTTATTTTGTCAAGTTTCAAAGAGCTACTACAAACCATGCTGGATTTAGAGTTCCAAATTCATCTATCTATATAGGAGAGAACAGAGGGAAACCTAAATATAAAAACTGCTACTGTAGACAAAAGCTTCAACCTAGAAGAACAAAATTTCGTGAGCCAAGTGGGATTTGTGTACTGATCATTACCACCAAGTATCATGAAGATTGGGTGAAAAAATATTTGCTGGTATTGCGGAAACTCGTTATTTCTTAGAAGCTTGGCAACCCCTCTCAATGAAAGTGCTTTTCCACAGTCTGTGCCTAGGGCTACTTGAAGAGGAAACAAACCATAGAGACAAAACTGAGAACTCCTTTATTTTATAAACTTTCAAGGAGCTACTACAAACCATGTTGGATTTAGACTTCCAAATTCATCTATCTATATATGAGAGAACAGAGGGAAACCTAAACATAAAAACTGCTACTGTAGACGAACGCATCAACCTAGAAGAACAAAATTTGGTGAGCCAAGTGGGATTTGTGTACTGATCATTACCACCAAGTATCATCAAGATTGGGTGAAAAAATATTTGCTGGTATTTTGGAATCTCGTTATTTCTTAGAAGCTTAGCAATGCATCTCAGTGAAAGTGCTTTCCAGAGTCTGTTCCTAGGACTACTTGAAGAGGAAACAAACCATAGAGACAAAACTGAGAACTTTTTTATTTTATCTATTTTCAAAGAGCTACTACAATCCATGTTGGATTTAGAGTTAAATTCTTCTATCTATATAGGAGAGAACAGAGGGAAACATAAATATAAAACTGCTACTGTAGACGAAAGCTTCAAACTAGAAGAACAAAATTTGGTGAGCCAAGTGGGATTTGTGTACTGATCATTACCACCATGTATCATCAAGTTTGGGTGAAAAAATATTTGCTGGTATTTCAGAAACTCGTTATTTCTTAGAAGCCTCTCAACCCATCTCAATGAAAGTACATTTCCACAGTCTGTGACTAGGGCTACTTGAAGAGGAAACAAACCATAGAGACAAAACTGAGAACTGCTTCATTTTGTCAAGTTTCAAAGAGCTACTACAAACTATGTTGGATTTAGAGTTCCAAAATCATCTATCTATATAGGAGAGAACAGAGGGAAACCTAAATATAAAAACTGCTACTGTAGACGAAACGCTTCAACCTAGAAGAACAAAATTTGGTGAGCCAAGTGGGATTTGTGTACTGATCATTACCACCAAGTATCATCAAGTTTGGGTGAAAAAATATTTGCTGGTATTTCAGAAACTCGTTATTTCTTAGAAGCTTCTCAACCCATCTCAATGAACGTAAATTTCCACAGTCTGTGCCTAGGGTTACTTGAAGAGGAAACAAACCATAGAGACAAAACTGAGAACTCCTTTATTTTATCAAGGTTCAAGGAGCTACTACAAACCATGTTGGATTTAGAGATCCAAATTCATCTATCTATATATGAGAGAACAGAGGGAAACCTAAGTATAAAAGCTGCTACTGTAGACGAATGCATCAACCTAGAAGAACAAAATTTGGAAAGCCAAGTGGGATTTGTATACTGATCATTACCACCAAGTATCATCAAGATTGGGTGAAAAAATCTTTGCTGGTATTTTGGAAACTCGTTATTTCTTAGAAACTTGGCAACCCATCTCAATGAAAGTGCTTTCCAAAGTCTGTGCCTAGGACTACTTGAAGAGGAAACAAACCATAAAGACAAAACTGAGAACTCCTTTATTTCATAAACGTTCAAGGAGCTACTACAAACCATGTTGGATTTAGAGTTCCAAATTCATCTATCTATATATGAGAGAAGAGAGGGAAACCTAAACATAAAAACTGCTACTGTAGACGAACGCATCAACCTAGAAAAACAAAATTTGGTGAGCCAAGTGGGATTTGTGTACTGATCATTACCACCAAGTATCATCAAGATTGGGTGAAAAAATATTTGCTGGTATTTTGGAATCTCCTTAATTCTTAGAAGCTTGGCAACCCATCTCAGTGAAAGTGCTTTCCACAGTCTGTGCCTAGGACTACTTGAAGAGGAAACAAACCATAGAGACAAAACCGAGAACTTTTTTATTTTATCAAGTTTCAAAGAGCTACTACAAACCATGTTGGATTTAGAGTTCCAAATTTATCTATCTATATAGGAGAGAACAGAGGGAAACCTAAATATAAAAACTGCTACTGTAGACGAAAGCTTCAATCTAGAAGAACAAAATTTGGTGAGCCAAGTGGGATTTGTGTACTGATCATTACCACCAAGTATCATCAAGTTTGGGTGAAAAATATTTGCTGGTATTTCGGAAACTCGTTATTTCTTAGAAGCTTCTCAACCCATCTCAATGAAAGTACTTTTCCACAGTCTGTGCCTAGGGCTACTTGAAGAGGAAACAAACCAAAGAGACAAAACTGAGAACTCCTTTATTTTGTCAAGTATCAAAGAGCTACTACACACCATGTTGGATTTAGAGTTCCAAATTCATCTATCTATATAGGAGAGAACACAGGGAAACCTAAATATAAAAACTGCTACTGTAGACGAACGCTTCAACCTAGAAGAACAAAATTTGGTGAGCCAAGTGGGATTTGTGTACTGATCATTACCACCAAGTATCATCAAGATTGGGTGAAAATATATTTGCTGGTATTTTGGAAACTCGTTATTTCTTAGAAGCTTGGCAACCCATCTCAATGAAAGTGCTTTCCACAGTCTGTGCCTAGGGCTACTTGAAGAGGAAACAAAACATAGAGACAAAACTGAGAACTCCTTTATTTTTTCAAGTTTCAAAGAGCTACTACAAACCATGTTCGATTTAGAGTTCCAAATTCATCTATCTATATATGAGAGAACAGTGTGAAACCTAACTATAAAAACTGCTACTGTAGACGAATGCATCAACCTAGAAGAACAAAATTTCGTGAGCCAAGTGTGATTTGTGTACTGATCATTACCACCAAGTGTCATCAAGATTGGGTGAAAAAATATATTTGCTGGTATTTCGGAAACTCGTTATTTCTTAGAAGCTTGGCAACCCATCTCAATGAAAGTGCTTTCCACAGTCTGTGCCTAGGGCTACTTGAAGAAGAAACAAACCAATAGAGACAAAACTGAGAATTCCTTTATTTTGTCAAGTTCAAGAGCTACTACAAACCATGTTGGATTAGAGTTTCCAAATTCATCTATCTATATAGCAGAGAACAGTGTGAAACCTAACTATACAAACTGCTACTGTAGACGAATGCATCAACCTAGAAGAACAAAATTTCGTGAGCCAAGTGTGATTTGTGTACTGATCATTACCAGCAAGTATCATCAAGATTGGGTGCAAAAATATTTGCTGGTATTTCGGAAAATCGTTATTTCTTAGAAGCTTGGCAACCCCTCTCAATGAAAGTGCTTTTCCAAATTCTGTGCCTAGGGCTACTGGAAGAGGAAAAAAACCATAGAGACAAAACTGAGAACTCCTTTATTTTGTCAAGTTTCAAAGAGCTACTATAAACCATGTTGGATTTAGTGTTCCAAATTCATCTACTTATATATGAGAGAACAGAGCGAAACCTAAATATAAAAACTGCTACTGTAGACGACGCTTCAACATAGAAGAACAAAACTTGTGAGCCAAGTGGGATTTGTGTACTGATCATTACCACCAAGTATCATCAAGTTTGGGTGAAAGAATATTTGCTGGTATTTCGGAAACTCGTAATTTCTTAGAAGCTTGGCAACCCCTCTCAATGAAAGTGCTTTTCCACAGTGTGTGCCTAGGGCTACTTGAAGAGGAAACAAACCATAGAGACAAAACTGAGGACTCCTTTATTTTATAAACTTTCAAGGAGCTACTACAAACCATGTTGGATT
>NW_027514989.1:0-33926 GCF_048772815.1 Callospermophilus lateralis | reverse complement strand
TCTACAGTAGCAGTTTTTTATATTTAGGTTTCCTTCTTCTCTCCTATATAAACAGATGAATTTGGAACTCTAAATCCAACATGGTTTATAGTAGCTCTTTGAAACGTGACAAAATAAAGGAGTTCTCAGTTTTGTCTCTATGGTTTGTTTCCTCTTCCAGTAGCCCTAGACACAGACTGTGGAAAAGCACTTTCATTGAGAGGGGTTGCCAAGCTTCTAAGAAATAACGAGTTTCCGAAATACCAGCAAATATTTTTTCACCCAAACTTGATGATACTTGGTGGTAATGATCAGTACACAAATCCCACTTGGCTCACCAAATTTTGTTCTTCTAGTTTGAAGCTTTCATCTACAGTAGCAGTTTTTATATTTAGTTTCCCTCTGTTCTCTCCTATATAGATAGATGAATTTGGAACTCTAAATCCAACATGGTTTGTAGTAGCTCTTTGAAACTTGACAAAATGAAGGAGTTCTCAGTTTTCTCTCTATGGTTTGTTTCCTCTTCAAGTAGTCCTAGGCACAGACTGTGGAAAGCACTTTCACTGAGATGGGTAGCCAAGCTTCTAAGAAATAACGAGTTTCCGAAATACCAGCAAATATTTTTTCACCCAATCTTGATGATACTTGTTGCTAATGATCAGTACACAAATCCCACTTGGCTGACCAAATTTTGTTCTTCTAGGTTGATGCGTTCGTCTACAGTAGCAGTTTTTTATAGTTAGGTTTCCCTCTGTTCTCTCATATATAGATAGTTGAATTTGGAACTCTAAATACAAATTGGTTTGTAGTATCTCCTTGAAACTTGAAAAAATAAAGGAGTTCTCAGTTTTGTCTCTGTGGTTTGTTTCCTCTTCAAGTAGCCCTATGCACAGACTGTGGAAAAGCAATTTCATTGAGAGGGGTTGCAAAGCTTCTACGAAATTCCGATTTTTCGAAATACCAGCAAAAATTTTTTCACCCAATCTTGATGATTCTTGATGGTAATGATCAGTACACAAATCCCACTTGGCTCACCAAATTTTGTACTTCTAGGTTGAAGCGTTCGTCTACAGTAGCAGTTTTTATATTTTGTTTCCCTCTGTTCTCTCCTATATAAATAGATGAATTTGGAACTCTAAATCCAACATAGTTTATAGTAGCTCTTTGAAACTTGACAAAATAAAGGAGTTCTCAGTTTTGTCTCTATGGTTTGTTTCCTCTTCCAGTAGCCCTAGGCACAGACTGTGGAAAAGCACTTTCATTGAGAGGGGTTGCCAAGCTTCTAAGAAATAACGAGTTTCCGAAATAGCAGCAAATATTTTTTACCCAATCTTGATGATACTTGGTGGTAATGATCAGTACACAAATCCCACTTGGCTCACCAAATTTTGTTCTTCTAGGTTGAAGCGTTCGTCTACAGTAGCAGTTTTTATATTTAGGTTTCCTTCTGTTCTCTCCTATATAGATAGTTGATTTTGGAACTCTAAATCCAACATGGTTTATAGTAGCTCTTTGAAACTTGACAAAATGAAGGAGTTCTCAGTTTTCTCTCTATGGTTTGTTTCCTCTTCAAGTATCCCTAGGCACAGACTGTGGAAATGTACTTTCATTGAGATGAGTTGAGAAGCTTCTAAGAAATAACGAGTTTCCGAAATACCAGCAAATATTTTTTCACCCAAACTTGATGATACTTGGTGGTCATGATCAGTACACAAATCCCACTTGGCTCACCAAATTTTGTTCTTCTAGTTTGAAGCTTTCGTCTACAGTAGCAGTTTTTATATTTAGGTTTCCCTCTGTTCTCTCCTATATAGATAGATAAATTTGGACCTCTAAATCCAACATGGTTTGTAGTAGCTCTTTGAAACTTGATAAACTAAAAAAGTTCTCAGTTTTGTCTCTATGGTTTGTTTCCTCTTCAAGTAGTCCTAGGCACAGACTGTGGAAAGCACTTTCACTGAGATGGGTTGCCAAGCTTCTAAGAAATAACGAGTTTCCGAAATACCAGCAAATATTTTTTCACAAAATCTTGATGATACTTGGTGGTAATGATCAGTACACAAATCCCACTTGGCTCACCAAATTTTGTTCTTCTAGTTTGAGGCTTTCGTCTACAGTAGCAGTTTTTATATTTTGTTTCCCTCTGTTTTCTCCTATATAGATAGATGAATTTGGAACTCTAAATCCAACATGGTTTGTAGTAGCTCTTTGAAACTTGGTAAAATAAAAAAGTTCTCAGTTTTGTCTCTATGGTTTGTTTCCTCTTCAAATAGTCCTAGGCACAGACTGTGGAAAGCACTTTCACTTAGATGGGTTGCCAAGCTTCCTAGAAATAACGAGTTTCCGAAATACCAGCAAATATTTTTTCACCCAATCTTGATGATACTTGTTGCTAATGATCAGTACACAAATCCCACTTGGCTCACCAAATTTTGTTCTTCAAGTTGATGCATTCGTCTACAGTAGCAGTTTTTATAGTGAGGTTTCCCTCTGTTCTCTCATATATAGATAGATGAATTTGGACCTCTAAATCCAACATGGTTTGTAGTAGCTCTTTGAAACTTGATAAAATAAAAAAGTTCTCAGTTTTGTCTCTATGGTTTGTTTCCTCTTCAAGTAGTCCTAGGCACAGACTGTGGAAAGCACTTTCACTGAGATGGGTTGCCAAGCTTCTAAGAAATAACGAGTTTCCGAAATACAAGCAAATATTTTTTTCACAGAATCTTGATGATACTTGGTGGTAATGATCAGTACACAAATCCCACTTGGCTCACCAAATTTTGTTCTTCTAGTTTGAGGCTTTCGTCTACAGTAGCAGTTTTTATATTTTGTTTCCCTCTGTTTTCTCCTATATAGATAGATGAATTTGGAACTCTAAATCCAACATGGTTTGTAGTAGCTCTTTGAAACTTGATAAAATAAAAAAGTTCTCAGTTTTGTCTCTATGGTTTGTTTCCTCTTCAAGTAGTCCTAGGCACAGACTGTGGAAAGCACTTTCACTGAGATGGGTTGCCAAGCTTCTAAGAAATAACGAGTTTCCGAAATACCAGCAAGTATTTTTTCACCCAATCTTGATGATACTTGTTGCTAATGATCAGTACACAAATCCCACTTGGCTCACCAAATTTTGTTCTTCTAGGTTGATGCATTCGTCTACAGTAGCAGTTTTTATAGTGAGGTTTCCCTCTGTTCTCTCATATATAGATAGATGAATTTGGAACTCTAAATCCAACATGGTTTGTAGTAGCTCCTTGAAACTTGAAAAAATAAAGGAGTTCTCAGTTTTGTCTCTATGGTTTGTTTCCTCTTCAAGTAGCCTTTGGCACAGACTGTGGAAAAGCACTTTCATTGAGAGAGGTTGCCAAGCTTCTAAGACATTACGAGTTTCCGAAATACCAGCAAATATTTTTTCACCCAATCTTGATGATACTTGGTGGTAATGATCAGCACACAAAACCCACTTGGCTCACCAAATTTTGTTCTTCTAGGTTGAAGCGTTCGTCTACAGTAGCAGTTTTTATATTTAGGTTTCCCTCTGTTCTCTCCTATATAGATAGATGAATTTGGAACTCTAAATCCAACATGGTTTTTAGTAGCTCTTTGAAACTTGACAAAACAAAGGAGTTCTCAGTTTTGTCTCTATGGTTTGTTTCCTCTTCAAGTAGCCCTATGCACAGACTGTGGAAATGCACTTTCATTGAGAGGGGTTGCCAAGCTTCTACGAAATTCCGATTTTACGAAATACCAGCAAAAATTTTTTCACCCAATCTTGATGATTCTTGATGGTAATGATCAGTACACAAATCCCACTTGGCTCACCAAATTTTGTACTTCTAGGTTGAAGCGTTCGTCTACAGTAGCAGTTTTTATATTTTGTTTCCCTCTGTTCTCTCCTACATAAATAGATGAATTTGGAACTCTAAATCCAACATAGTTTATAGTAGCTCTTTGAAACTTGACAAAATAAAGGAGTTCTCAGTTTTGTCTCTATGGTTTGTTTCCTCTTCCAGTAGCCCTAGGCACAGACTGTGGAAAAGCACTTACATTGAGAGGGGTTGCCAAGCTTCTAAGCAATAACGAGTTTCCGAAATACCAGCAAATATTTTTACCCAATCTTGATGATACTTGGTGGTAATGATCAGTACACAAATCCCACTTGGCTCACCAAATTTTGTTCTTCTAGGTTGAAGCGTTCGTCTACAGTAGCAGTTTTTATATTTAGGTTTCCCTCTGTTCTCTCCTTTATAGATAGTTGATTTTGGAACTCTAAATCCAACATGGTTTGTAGTAGCTCTTTGAAACTTGACAAAATGAAGGAGTTCTCAGTTTTCTCTCTATGGTTTGTTTCCTCTTCAAGTAGCCCTAGGCACAGACTGTGGAAATGTACTTTCATTGAGATGTGTTGAGAAGCTTCTAAGAAATAACGAGTTTCCGAAATACCAGCAAATATTTTTTCACCCAAACTTGATGATACTTGGTGGTAATGATCAGTACACAAATCCCAATTGGCTCACCAAATTTTGTTCCTCTAGTTTGAGGCTTCCGTCTACAGTAGCAGTTTTTATATTTAGTTTCCCTCTGTTCTCTCCTATATAGATAGATGAATTTGGACCTCTAAATCCAACATGGTTTGTAGTAGCTCTTGAAACTTGATAAAATAAAAAAAGTTCTCAGTTTTGTCTCTATCGTTTGTTTCCTCTTCAAGTAGTCCTAGGCACTGACTGTGGAAAGCACTTTCACTGAGATGGGTTGCCAAGCTTCTAAGAAATAACGAGTTTCCGAAATACCAGCAAATATTTTTTCACAGAATCTTGATGATACTTGGTGTTAATGATCAGTACACAAATCCCACTTGGCTCACCAAATTTTGTTCTTCTAGTTTGTGGCTTTCGTCTACAGTAGCTGTTTTTATATTTTGTTTCCCTCTGTTTTCTCCTATATAGATAGATGAATTTGGAACTCTAAATCCAACATGGTTTGTAGTACCTCTTTGAAACTTGGTAAAATAAAAAAGTTCTCAGTTTTGTCTCTATGGTTTGTTTCCTCTTCAAGTAGTCCTAGGCACAAACTGTGGAAAGCACTTTCACTGAGATGGGTTGCCAAGCTTCTAAGAAATAACGAGTTTCCGAAATACCAGCAAATATATTTTCACCCAATCTTGATGATACTTGTTGCTAATGATCAGTACACAAATCCCACTTGGCTCACCAAATTTTGTTCTTCTAGGTTGATGCATTCGTCTACAGTAGCAGTTTTTATAGTGAGGTTTCCCTCTGTTCTCTCATATATAGATAGATGAATTTGGAACTCTAAATCCAACATGGTTTGTAGTAGCTCCTTGAAACTTGAAAAAATAAAGGAGTTCTCAGTTTTGTCTCTATGGTTTGTTTCCTCTTCAAGTAGCCTTTGGCACAGACTGTGGAAAAGCACTTTCATTGAGAGGGGTTGCCAAGCTTCTAAGACATTACGAGTTTCCGAAATACCAGCAAATATTTTTTCACCCAATCTTGATGATACTTGGTGGTAATGATCAGCACACAAATCCCACTTGGCTCACCAAATTCTGTTCTTCTAGGTTGAAGCGTTCGTCTACAGTAGCAGTTTTTATATTTAGGTTTCCCTCTGTTCTCTCCTATATAGATAGATGAATTTGGAACTCTAAATCCAACATGCTTTGTAGTAGCTCTTTAAAACCTGACAAAATAAAAAAGTTCTCAGTTTTGTCTCTATGGTTTGATTCCTCTTCAAGTAGTCCTAGGCACAGACTGGGGAAAGCACTTTCATTGAGAGGGGTTGCCAAGCTTCTAAGAAATTACGAGTTTCCGAAATACCAGCAAATATTTTTTTACCCAATCTTGATGATACTTGGTGGTAATGATCAGTACACAAATCCCACTTGGCTCACCAAATTTTGTTCTTCTAGGTTGAAGCGTTCGTCTACAGTAGCAGTTTTTATAGTGAGGTTTCCCTCTGTTCTCTCCTATATAGATAGATGATTTTGGAACTCTAAATCCAACATGGTTTGTAGTAGCTCTTTGAAACTTGACAAAATAAAGGAGTTCTCAGTTTTGTCTCTATGGTTTGTTTCCTCTTCAAGTAGCCCTAGGCACAGACTGTGGAAATGTACTTTCATTGAGATGGGTTGAGAAGCTTCTAAGATATAACGAGTTTCCGAAATACCAGCAAATATTTTTGCACCCAATCTTGATGATACTTGGTGGTAATGATCAGTACACAAATCCCACTTGGCTCACCAAATTTTGTACTTCTAGTTTGAAGCTTTCGTCTACAGTAGCAGTTTTTATATTTAGGTTTCCCTCTGTTCTCTCCTATATAGATAGATGAATTTGGAACTCTAAATCCAACATGGTTTGTAGTAGCTTTTGAAACTCGATAAAATAAAGGAGTTCTCAGTTTTGTCTCTATGGTTTGTTTCCTCTTCAAGTAGCCGTAGGCACAGACTGTGGAAAAGCACTTTCATTGAGAGGGGTTGCCAAGCTTCTAAGAAATTACGAGTTTTCGAAATACCAGCAAATATTTTTTCACCCAATCTTGATGATACTTGGTGGTAATGATCAGTACACTAATCCCACTTGGCTCACCAAATTTTGTGCTTCTAGGTTGAAGCGTTCGTCTACAGTAGCAGTTTTTATATTTAGGTTTTCCTCTGTTCTCTCATATATAGATAGATGAATTTGGAACTCTAAATCCAACATGGTTTGTAGTAGCTCTTTGAAACTTGACAAAATAAAGGAGTTCTCAGTTTTGTCTCTATGATTTGTTTCCTCTTCCAGTAGCCCTAGGCACAGACTGTCTAAGAGCACTTTCATTGAGATGGGTTGAGAAGCTTCTAAGAAACAACGAGTTTCCGAAATACCAGCAAATATTTTTTCACCCAATCTTGATGATACTTGGTTGTAATGATCAGGACACAAATCCCACTTGGCTCACCAAATTTTGTTCTTCTAGGTTGAAGCGTTCGTCTACAGTAGCAGTTTTTATGTTTAGGTTTCCCTCTGTTCTCTCCTATATAGATTGATGAATTTGGAACTCTAAATCCAACATGGTGTGTAGTAGCTCTTTGAAACTTGACAAAATAAAGGAGTTCTCAGTTTTGTCTCTATGGTTTGTTTCCTCTTCAAGTAGCCCTAGGCACAGACTGTGGAAAAGTACTTTCATTGAGATGGATTGAGAAGCTTCTAAGAAATAACGAGTTTCCGAAATACCAGCAAATATTTTTCACCCAAACTTGATGATACTTGGTGGTAATGATCAGTACACAAATCCCACTTGGCTCACCAAATTTTGTTCTTCTAGTTTGAAGCTTTCGTCTACAGTAGCAGTTTTTATATATAGGTTTCCCTCTGTTCTCTCCTATATAGATAGATAAATTTGGACCTCTAAATCCAACATGGTTTGTAGTAGCTCTTTGAAACTTGATAAAATAAAAAAGTTCTCGGTTTTGTCTCTATGGTTTGTTTCCTCTTCAAGTAGTCCTAGGCACAGACTGTGGAAAGCACTTTCACTGAGATGGGTTGCCAAGCTTCTAAGAAATAACGAGATTCCAAAATACCAGAAAATATTTTTTCACCCAATCTTGATGATACTTGGTGGTAATGATCAGTACACAAATCCCACTTGGCTAACCAAATTTTGTTCTTCTAGGTTGATGCGTTCGTCTACAGTAGCAGTTTTTATGTTTAGGTTTCCCTCTGTTCTCTCATATATAGATAGATGAATTTGGAACTCTAAATCCATCATGGTTTGTAGTAGCTCCTTGAAAGTTTATGAAATAAAGGTGTTCTCAGTTTTGTCTTTATGGTTTGTTTCCTCTTCCAGTAGTCCTAGGCACAGACTGTGGAAAGCACTTTCATTGAGATGGGTTGCCAAGTTTCTAAGAAATAACGAGTTTCCAAAATACCAGCAAAGATTTTTTCACCCAATCTTGATGATACTTGGTGGTAATGATCAGTACACAAATCCCACTTGGCTCCCCAAATTTTGTTCTTCTAGGTTGATGCGTTCGTCTACAGTAGCAGCTTTTATACTTAGGTTTCCCTCTGTTCTCTCATATATAGATAGATGAATTTGGAACTCTAAATCCAACATGGTTTGTAGTAGCTCCTTGAACCTTGATAAAATAAAGGAGTTCTCAGTTTTGTCTCTATGGTTTGTTTCCTCTTCAAGTACCCCTAGGCACAGACTGTGGAAAAGCACTTTCATTTAGAGGGGTTGCCAAGCTTCTTAGAAATTACGAGTTTCCGAAATACCAGCAAATATTTTTCACCCAATCTTGATGATACTTGGTGGTAATGATCAGTACACAAATTCCACTTGGCTCACCAAATTTTGTTCTTCTAGGTTGAAGCGTTCGTCTACAGTAGCAGTTTTTATATTTAGGTTTCAATTTTTCTCTCCTATATAGATAGATGATTTTGGAACTCTAAATCCAACATGGTTTGTAGTAGCTCTTTAAAACTTGACAAAATGAAGGAGTTCTCAGTTTTTTCTCTATGGTTTGTTTCCTCTTCAAGTAGCCCTAGGCACAGACTGTGGAAATGTACTTTCATTGAGATGGGATGAGAGGCTTCTAAGAAATAACGAGTTTCCAAAATACCAGCAAATATTTTTTCACCCAAACTTGATGATACTTGGTGGTAATGATCAGTACACAAATCCCACTTGGCTCACCAAATTTTGTTCTTCTAGTTTGAAACGTTCGTCTACAGTAGCAGTTTTTATATTTAGGTTTCCCTCTGTTCTCTCCTATATAGATGAAGAATTTTAACTCTAAATCCAACATGGTTTGTAGTAGCTCTTTGAAACTTGATAAAATAAAAAAGTTCTCAGTTTTGTCTCTATGGTTTGTTTCTTCTTCAAGTAGCCCTAGGCACAGACTGTGGAAAGCACTTTCACTGAGATGGGTTGCCAAGCTTCTAAGAAATAACGAGATTCCAAAATACCAGAAAATATTTTTTCACCCAATCTTGATGATACTTGGTGGTAATGATCAGTACACAAATCCCACTTGGCTCACCAAATTTTGTTCTTCTAGGTTGATGCGTTCGTCTACAGTAGCAGTTTATATGTTTAGGTTTCCCTCTGTTCTCTCATATACAGATAGATGAATTTGGAACTCTAAATCCAACATGGTTTGTAGTAGCTCCTTGAAAGTTTATAAAATAAAGGAGTCCTCAGTTTTGTCTCTATGGTTTGTTTCCTCTTCAAGTAGCCCTATGCACACACTGTGGAAAAGCACTTTCATTGAGAGGGGTTGCCAAGCTTCTAAGAAATTACGAGTTTCCGAAATACCAGCAAATATTCTTTCACCCAAACTTGATGATACTTGGTGGTAATGATCAGTACACAAATCCCACTTGGCTCACAAGTTTTGTTCTTCTATGTTGAAGCGTTCGTCTACAGTAGCAGTTTTTATATTTAGGTTTCGCTCTGTTCTCTCATATATAAGTAGATGAATTTGGAACACTAAATCCAACATGGTTTATAGTAGCTCTTTGAAACTTGACAAAATAAAGGAGTTCTCAGTTTTGTCTCTATGGTTTTTTTCCTCTTCCAGTAGCCCTAGGCACAGACTGTGGAAAACCACTTTCATTGAGAGGGGTTGCCAAGCTTCTAAGAAATAACGATTTTCCGAAATACCAGCAAATATTTTTGCACCCAATCTTGATGATACTTGCTGGTAATGATCAGTACACAAATCACACTTGGCTCACGAAATTTTGTTCTTCTAGGTTGATGCATTCGTCTACAGTAGCAGTTTGTATAGTTAGGTTTCACACTGTTCTCTGCTATATAGATAGATGAATTTGGAACTCTAAATCCAACATGGTTTGTAGTAGCTCTTGAAACTTGACAAAATAAAGGAATTCTCAGTTTTGTCTCTATGGTTTGTTTCTTCTTCAAGTAGCCCTAGGCACAGACTGTGGAAAGCACTTTCATTGAGATGGGTTGTCAAGCTTCTAAGAAATAACGAGTTTCCGAAATACCAGCAAATATTTTTTCACCCAATCTTGATGACACTTGGTGGTAATGATCAGTACACAAATCACACTTGGCTCACGAAATTTTGTTCTTCTAGGTTGATGCATTCGTCTACAGTAGCAGTTTTTATAGTTAGGTTTCACACTGTTCTCTCATATATAGATAGATGAATTTGGAACTCTAAATCGAACATGGTTTGTAGTAGCTCTTTGAAACTTGAAAAAATAAAGGAGTTCTCAGTTTTGTCTCTATGTTTTGTTTCCTCTTCAAGTAGCCCTAGGCACAGACTGTGGAAAGCACTTTCATTGAGATGGGTTGCCAAGCTTCTAAGAAATAACGAGTTTCCAAAATACCAGCAAATATATTTTCACCCAATCTTGATGATACTTGGTGGTAATGATCAGTACACAAATCCCACTTGGCTCACCAAATTTTGTTCTTCTAGGTTGAAGCGTTCGTCTACAGTAGCAGTTTTTATATTTAGGTTTCCCTGTGTTCTCTCCTATATAGATAGATGAATTTGGAACTCTAAATCCAACATGGTGTGTAGTAGCTCTTTGATACTTGACAAAATAAAGGAGTTCTCAGTTTTGTCTCTTTGGTTTGTTTCCTCTTCAAGTAGCCCTAGGCACAGACTGTGGAAAAGTACTTTCATTGAGATGGGTTGAGAAGCTTCTAAGAAATAACGAGTTTCCGAAATACCAGCAAATATTTTTCACCCAAACTTGATGATACTTGGTGGTAATGATCAGTACACAAATCCCACTTGGCTCACCAAATTTTGTTCTTCTAGATTGAAGCTTTCGTCTACAGTAGCAGTTTTTATATTTAGGTTTCCCTCTGTTCTCTCCTATATAGATAGATAAATTTGGAACTCTAAATCCAACATGGTTTGTAGTAGCTCTTTGAAACTTGATAAAATAAAAAAGTTCTCGGTTTTGTCTCTATGGTTTGTTTCCTCTTCAAGTAGTCCTAGGCACAGACTGTGGAAAGCACTTTCACTGAGATGGGTTGCCAAGCTTCTAAGAATTAAGGAGATTCCAAAATACCAGCAAATATTTTTTCACCCAATCTTGATGATACTTGGTGGTAATGATCAGTACACAAATCCCACTTGGCTCACCAAATTTTGTTTTTCTAGGTTGATGCGTTCGTCTACAGTAGCAGTTTTTATGTTTAGGTTTCCCTCTGTTCTCTCATATATAGATAGATGAATTTGGAACTCTAAATCCAACTTGGTTTGTAGTTTCTCCTTGAAAGTTTATGAAATAAAGGAGTTCTCAGTTTTGTCTTTATGGTTTGTTTCCTCTTCAAGTAGTCCTAGGCACAGACTTTGGAAAGCACTTTCATTGAGATGGGTTGCCAAGTTTCTAAGAAATAACGAGTTTCCAAAATACCAGCAAAGATTTTTTCACCCAATCTTGATGATACTTGGTGGTAATGATCAGTATACAAATCCCACTTGGCTTTCCAAATTTTGTTCTTCTAGGTTGATGCATTCGTCTACAGTAGCAGCTTTTATACTTAGGTTTCCCTCTGTTCTCTCATATATAGATAGATGAATTTGGATCTCTAAATCCAACATGGTTTGTAGTAGCTCCTTGAACCTTGATAAAATAAAGGAGTTCTCAGTTTTGTCTCTATGGTTTGTTTCCTCTTCAAGTAACCCTAGGCACAGACTGTGGAAATTTACGTTCATTGAGATGGGTTGAGAAGCTTCTAAGAAATAACGAGTTTCTGAAATACCAGCAAATATTTTTTCACCCAAACTTGATGATACTTGGTGGTAATGATCAGTACACAAATCCCACTTGGCTCACCAAATTTTGTTCTTCTAGGTTGAAGCGTTCGTCTACAGTAGCAGTTTTTATATTTAGGTTTCCCTCTGTTCTCTCCTATATAGATAGATGATTTTGGAACTCTAAATCCAACAAGGTTTGTAGTAGCTCTTTGAAACTTGACAAAATGAAGCAGTTCTCAGTTTTGTCTCTATGGTTTGTTTCCTCTTCAAGTAGCCCTAGGCACAGACTGTGGAAATGTACTTTCATTGAGATGGGTTGAGAGGCTTCTAAGAAATAACGAGTTTCTGAAATACCAGCAAATATTTTTTCACCCAAACTTGATGATACATGGTGGTAATGATCAGTACACAAATCCCACTTGGCTCACCAAATTTTGTTCTTCTAGTTTGAAGCTTTCGTCTACAGTAGCAGTTTTTATATTTATGTTTCCCTCTGTTCTCTCCTATATTGATAGAAGAATTTTAACTCTAAATCCAACATGGATTGTAGTAGCTCTTTGAAAATAGATAAAATAAAAAAGTTCTCAGTTTTGTCTCTATGGTTTGTTTCCTCTTCAAGTAGTCCTAGGAACAGACTCTGGAAAGCACTTTCACTGAGATGCATTGCTAAGCTTCTAAGAAATAACGAGATTCCAAAATACCAGCAAATATTTTTTCACCCAATCTTGATGATACTTGGTGGTAATGATCAGTACACAAATCCCACTTGGCTCACCAAATTTTGTTCTTCTAGGTTGATGCGTTCGTCTACAGTAGCAGTTTTTATGTTTAGGTTTCCCTCTGTTCTCTCATATATAGATAGATGAATTTGGAAGTCTAAATCCAACATGGTTTGTAGTAGCTCCTTGAAAGTTTATAAAATAAAGGAGTTCTCAGTTTTGTCTCTATGGTTTGTTTCCTCTTCAAGTAGCCCTAGTCACAGACTGTGGAAAAGCACTTTCATTGAGAGGGGTTGCCAAGCTTCTAAGAAATAACGAGTTTCCGCAATACCAGCAAATATTTTTTCACTGAATCTTCATGATACTTGGTGGTAATGATCAGTACACAAATCACACTTGGCTCACGAAATTTTGTTCTTCTAGGTTGATGCATTCGTCTACAGTAGCAGTTTTTATAGTTAGGTTTCACACTGTTCTCTCATATATAGATAGATGAATTTGGAACTCTAAATCGAACATGGTTTGTAGTAGCTCTTTGAAACTTGAAAAAATAAAGGAGTTCTCAGTTTTGTCTCTATGTTTTGTTTCCTCTTCAAGTAGCCCTAGGCACAGACTGTGGAAAGCACTTTCATTGAGATGGGTTGCCAAGCTTCTAAGAAATAACGAGTTTCCAAAATACCAGCAAATATATTTTCACCCAATCTTGATGATACTTGGTGGTAATGATCAGTACACAAATCCCACTTGGCTCACCAAATTTTGTTCTTCTAGGTTGAAGCGTTCGTCTACAGTAGCAGTTTTTATATTTAGGTTTCCCTGTGTTCTCTCCTATATAGATAGATGAATTTGGAACTCTAAATCCAACATGGTGTGTAGTAGCTCTTTGATACTTGACAAAATAAAGGAGTTCTCAGTTTTGTCTCTTTGGTTTGTTTCCTCTTCAAGTAGCCCTAGGCACAGACTGTGGAAAAGTACTTTCATTGAGGTGGGTTGAGAAGCTTCTAAGAAATAACGAGTTTCCGAAATACCAGCAAATATTTTTCACCCAAACTTGATGATACTTGGTGGTAATGATCAGTACACAAATCCCACTTGGCTCACCAAATTTTGTTCTTCTAGATTGAAGCTTTCGTCTACAGTAGCAGTTTTTATATTTAGGTTTCCCTCTGTTCTCTCCTATATAGATAGATAAATTTGGAACTCTAAATCCAACATGGTTTGTAGTAGCTCTTTGAAACTTGATAAAATAAAAAAGTTCTCGGTTTTGTCTCTATGGTTTGTTTCCTCTTCAAGTAGTCCTAGGCACAGACTGTGGAAAGCACTTTCACTGAGATGGGTTGCCAAGCTTCTAAGAATTAAGGAGATTCCAAAATACCAGCAAATATTTTTTCACCCAATCTTGATGATACTTGGTGGTAATGATCAGTACACAAATCCCACTTGGCTCACCAAATTTTGTTTTTCTAGGTTGATGCGTTCGTCTACAGTAGCAGTTTTTATGTTTAGGTTTCCCTCTGTTCTCTCATATATAGATAGATGAATTTGGAACTCTAAATCCAACATGGTTTGTAGTAGCTCCTTGAAAGTTTATGAAATAAAGGAGTTCTCAGTTTTGTCTTTATGGTTTGTTTCCTCTTCAAGTAGTCCTAGGCACAGACTTTGGAAAGCACTTTCATTGAGATGGGTTGCCAAGTTTCTAAGAAATAACGAGTTTCCAAAATACCAGCAAAGATTTTTTCACCCAATCTTGATGATACTTGGTGGTAATGATCAGTATACAAATCCCACTTGGCTTTCCAAATTTTGTTCTTCTAGGTTGATGCATTCGTCTACAGTAGCAGCTTTTATACTTAGGTTTCCCTCTGTTCTCTCATATATAGATAGATGAATTTGGATCTCTAAATCCAACATGGTTTGTAGTAGCTCCTTGAACCTTGATAAAATAAAGGAGTTCTCAGTTTTGTCTCTATGGTTTGTTTCCTCTTCAAGTAACCCTAGGCACAGACTGTGGAAATTTACGTTCATTGAGATGGGTTGAGAAGCTTCTAAGAAATAACGAGTTTCTGAAATACCAGCAAATATTTTTTCACCCAAACTTGATGATACTTGGTGGTAATGATCAGTACACAAATCCCACTTGGCTCACCAAATTTTGTTCTTCTAGGTTGAAGCGTTCGTCTACAGTAGCAGTTTTTATATTTAGGTTTCCCTCTGTTCTCTCCTATATAGATAGATGATTTTGGAACTCTAAATCCAACAAGGTTTGTAGTAGCTCTTTGAAACTTGACAAAATGAAGCAGTTCTCAGTTTTGTCTCTATGGTTTGTTTCCTCTTCAAGTAGCCCTAGGCACAGACTGTGGAAATGTACTTTCATTGAGATGGGTTGAGAGGCTTCTAAGAAATAACGAGTTTCTGAAATACCAGCAAATATTTTTTCACCCAAACTTGATGATACATGGTGGTAATGATCAGTACACAAATCCCACTTGGCTCACCAAATTTTGTTCTTCTAGTTTGAAGCTTTCGTCTACAGTAGCAGTTTTTATATTTATGTTTCCCTCTGTTCTCTCCTATATTGATAGAAGAATTTTAACTCTAAATCCAACATGGATTGTAGTAGCTCTTTGAAAATAGATAAAATAAAAAAGTTCTCAGTTTTGTCTCTATGGTTTGTTTCCTCTTCAAGTAGTCCTAGGAACAGACTCTGGAAAGCACTTTCACTGAGATGCATTGCTAAGCTTCTAAGAAATAACGAGATTCCAAAATACCAGCAAATATTTTTTCACCCAATCTTGATGATACTTGGTGGTAATGATCAGTACACAAATCCCACTTGGCTCACCAAATTTTGTTCTTCTAGGTTGATGCGTTCGTCTACAGTAGCAGTTTTTATGTTTAGGTTTCCCTCTGTTCTCTCATATATAGATAGATGAATTTGGAAGTCTAAATCCAACATGGTTTGTAGTAGCTCCTTGAAAGTTTATAAAATAAAGGAGTTCTCAGTTTTGTCTCTATGGTTTGTTTCCTCTTCAAGTAGCCCTAGTCACAGACTGTGGAAAAGCACTTTCATTGAGAGGGGTTGCCAAGCTTCTAAGAAATAACGAGTTTCCGCAATACCAGCAAATATTTTTTCACCCAAACTTCATGATACTTGGTGGTAATGATCAGTACACAAATCCCACTTGGCTCACGAAATTTTGTTCTTCTAGGTTGAAGCTTTTGTCTACAGTAGCAGTTTTTATATTTAGGTTTCCCTCTGTTCTCTCCTATATAGATAGATGAATTTGGAACTCTAAATCCAACATGGTTTGTAGTAGCTCTTTGAAACTTGACAAAATAAAGGAGTTCTCAGTTTTGTCTCTATGGTTTGTTTCCTCTTCAAGTAGCCCTAGGCACAGACTGTGGAAAGCACTTTCATTGAGATGGGTTGCCAAGCTTCTACGAAATAACGAGTTTCCAAAATACCAGCAAATATATTTTCACCCAATCTTGATGATACTTGGTGGTAATGATCAGTACACAAATCCCACTTGGCTCACCAAATTTTGTTCTTCTAGGTTGAAGCGTTCGTCTACAGTAGCAGTTTTTATATTTAGGTTTCCCTGTGTTCTCTCCTATATAGATAGATGAATTTGGAACTCTAAATCCAACATGGTGTGTAGTAGCTCTTTGAAACTTGACAAAATAAAGGAGTTCTCAGTTTTGTCTCTATGGTTTGTTTCCTCTTCAAGTATCCCTAGGCACAGACTGTGGAAGCACTTTCATTGAGATGGGTTGCCAAGCTTCTAAGAAATAACGAGTTTCCAAAATACCAGCAAATATTTTTTCACCCAATCTTGATGATACTTGGTGGTAATGATCAGTACACAAATCCCACTTGGCTCACCAAATTTTGTTCTTCTACGTTGAAGCGTTCGTCTACAGGAGAAGTTTTTATATTTAGGTTTCACTCTGTTCTCTCATATATAGATAGATGAATTTGGAACTCTAAATCCAACATGGTTTGTAGTAGCTCTTTGAAACTTGACAAAATAAAGGAGTTCTCAGTTTTGTCTCTATGGTTTGTTTCCTCTTCAAGTAGCCCTAGGCACAGACTGTGGAAAAGCACTTTCATTGAGAGTGGTTGCCAAGCTTCTAAGAAATTACAAGTTTCCGAAACACCAGCAAATATTTTTTCACCCAATCTTGATGATACTTGGTGGTAATGATCAGTACACAAATCCCACTTGGCTCACCTAATTTTGTTCTTCTAGGTTGAAGTGTTCGTCTACAGTAGCAGTTTTTATATTTAGGTTTCTCTCGGTTCTCTCCTATATAGATAGATGAATTTGGAACTCTAAATCCAACATGGATTGTAGTAGCTCTTTGAAACTTGACAAAATAAAGGAGTTCTCAGTTTTGTCTCTATGGTTTGTTTCCTCTTCAAGAAGCCCTAGGCACAGACTGTGGAAAAGCACTTTCATTGAGAGTGGTTGCCAAGCTTCTAAGAAATTACAAGTTTCCGAAACACCAGCAAATATTTTTTCACCCAATCTTGATGATACTTGGTGATAATGATCAGTACACAAATCCCACTTGGCTCACCTAATTTTGTTCTTCTAGGTTGAAGCGTTCGTCTACAGTAGCATTTTTTATATTAAGGTTTCACTCTGTTCTCTCATATATAGATAGATGAATTTGGAACTCTAAATCCCACATGGTTTGTAGTAGCTCTTTGAAACTTGACAAAATAAAGGAGTTCTCAGTTTTGTCTCTATGGTTTCTTTCCTCTTCAAGTAGCCCTAGTCCCAGACTGTGGAAAAGCACTTTCATTGAGAGGGGTTGCCAAGCTTCTAAGAAATTACGAGTTTCCGAAATACCAGGAAATATTTTTTCACCCAATCTTGATGATACTTGGTGTTAATGATCACTACACAAATCACACTTGGCTCACCAAATTTTGTTCTTCTAGGTTCAAGCGTTCGTCTGCAGTAGCAGTTTTTATATGTAGGTTTCCCTCTGTTCTCTCCTGTATAGATAGATGAATTTGGAACTCTAAATCCAACATGGTTTGTAGTAGCTGTTTGAATCTTGACAAAATAAAGAAGTTCTGTGTTTTGTCTCTATGGTTTGTTTCCTCTTCAAGTAGACCTAGGCACAGACTGTGGAAAAGCACTTTCATTGAGAGGGGTTGCCAAGCTTCTAAGAAATAACGAGTTTCCGAAATACCAGCAAATATTTTTTCACCCAATTGATGATACTTGGTGGTAATGATGAGTACACAGATCCCAATTGGCTCACCAAATTTTGTTCTTCTATGTTGAAGCGTTTGTCTACAGTAGCAGTTTTTATATTTAGGTTTCACTCTGTGCTCTCATATATAGATAGATGAATTTGGAACTCTAAATCCAACATGGATTGTAGTAGCTCTTTGAAACTTGACAAAATAAAGGAGTTCTCAGTTTTGTCTCTATGGTTTGTTTCCTCTTCAAGTAGCCCTAGGCACAGACTGTGGAAAAGCACTTTCATTGAGATGGGTTGCCAAGCTTCTATGCAATAACGAGTTTCCAAAATACCAGCAAATATTTTTTCACCCAATCTTGATGATACTTGGGGGTAATGATAAGTACACAAAACCCACTTGGCTCACCCAATTTTGTTCTTCTACGTTGAAGCGTTCGTCTACAGGAACAGTTTTTATATTTAGGTTTCACTCTGTTCTCTCATATATAGATAGATGAATTTGGAACTCTAAATCCAACATGGTTTGTAGTAGCTCTTTGAAACTTGACAAAATAAACTAGTTCTTAGTTTTGTCTCTATGGTTTGTTTCCTCTTCAAGTAGCTCTAGGCACAGACTGTGGAAAAGCACTTTAATTGAGAGGGGTTGCCAAGCTTCTAAGAAATAACGAGTTTCCGAAATACCAGCAAATATTTTTTCACCCAATTTTGATGATACTTGGTGGTAATGATCAGTACACAAATCCCACTTGGCTCACCAAATTTTGTTCTTCTAGGTTGAAGCGTTCGTCTACAGTAGCAGTTTTTATATTTAGGTTTCACTCTGTTCTCTCATATATAGATAGATAAATTTGGAACTCTAAATCCAACATGGTTTGTAGTAGCTCTTTGAAACTTTCCAAAATAAAGGAGTTCTCAGTTTTGTCTCTATGGTTTCTTTCCTCTTCAAGTAGCCCTAGGCACAGACTGTGGAAAAGCACTTTCATTGAGAGGGGTTGCCAAGCTTCTAAGAAATAACGAGTTTCCGAAATACCAGCAAATATTTTTTCACCCAATTTTGATGATACTTGGTGGTAATGATCAGTACACAAATCCCACTTGGCTCACCAAATTTTGTTCTTCTACGTTGAAGCGTTCGTCTACAGTAGCAGTTTTTATATTTAGGTTTCACTCTGTTCTCTCATATATAGATAGATGAATTTGGAACTCTAAATCCAACACGGTTTGTATTAGCTCATTGAAACTTGACAAAATAAAGGAGTTCTCAGTTTTGTCTCTATGGTTTCTTTCCTCTTCAAGTAGCCCTAGTCACAGACTGTGGAAAAGCACTTTCATTGAGAGGGGTTGCCAAGCTTCTAAGAAATTACGAGTTTCCGAAATACCAGGAAATATTTTTCCACCCAATCTTGATGATACTTGGTGGTAATGATCAGTACACAAATCCCACTTGGCTCACCAATATTTGTTCTTCTAGGTTGAAGCGTTCATCTACAATAGCAGTTTTCATATTTAGGTTTCCCTCTGTTCTCTCCTATATAGATAAATGAATTTGGAACTCTAAATCCAACATGGTTTGTAGTAGCTCTTTGAAACTTGACAAAATAAAGGAGTTCTCAGTTTTGTCTCTATGGTTTCTTTCCTCTTCAAGTAGCCCTAGGCACAGACTGTGGAAAAGCACTTTCATTGAGAGGGGTTGCCAAGCTTCTAAGATATTACAAGTTTCCGAAACACCAGCAAATATTTTTTCACCCAATCTTGATGATACTTGGTGGAAATGATCATACACAAATCCCACTTGGCTCACCAAATTCTGTTCTTCCAAGTTGAAGCGTGCGTCTACAGTAGCAGTTTTTATATTTGGGTTTCCCTCTGTTCTCTCCTGTATAGATAGATGAATTTGGGACTCTAAATCCAACATGGTTTGTAGTAGCTCTTTGACTTGACAAAATAAAGGAGTTTTCAGTTTTGTCTCTATGGTTTCTTTCCTCTTCAAGTAGCCCTCGTCAGAGACTGTGGAAAAGCACTTTCATTGAGAGGGGTTGCCAAGCTTCTAAGAAATAACGAGTTTCCAAAATACCAGCAAATATTTTTTCACCCAATCTTGATGATACTTGGCGGTAATGATCAGTACACAAATCCCACTTGGCTCACCCAATTTTGTTCTTCTACGTTGAAGCGTTCGTCTACAGGAGCAGTTTTTATATTTAGGTTTCACTCTGTTCTCTCATATATAGATAGATGAATTTGGAAATCTAAATCCAACATGGTTTGTAGTAGCTCTTTGAAACTTGACAAAATAAAGGAGTTCTCAGTTTTGTCTTTATGGTTTGTTTCCTCTTCAAGTAGCCCTAGGCACAGACTGTGGAAAAGCACTTTCATTGAGAGTGGTTGCCAAGCTTCTAAGAAATTACAAGTTTCCGAAACACCAGAAAATATTTTTTCACCCAATCTTGATGATACTTGGTGGTAAAGATCAGTACACAAATCCCACTTGGCACACCAAATTTTGTTCTTCTAGGTTGAAGCGTTCGTCTACAGTAGCATTTTTTATATTTAGGTTTCACTCTGTTCTCTCATATATAGATAGATGAATTTGGAACTCTGAATCCAACATGGTTTGTAGTAGCTCTTTGAAACTTGACAAAATAAAGGAGGTCTCAGTTTTGTCTCTATGGTTTCTTTCCTCTTCAAGTAGCCCTAGTCCCAGACTGTGGAAAAGCACTTTCATTGAGAGGGGTTGCCAAGCTTCTAAGAAATTACGAGTTCCGAAATACCAGCAAATATTTTTTCACCCAATCTTGATGATACTTGGTGGTAATGATCAGTACACAAATCCCACTTGGCTCACCAAATTTTGTTTTTCTAGGTTGAAGCGTTCGTCTACAGTAGCAGTTTTTATATTTAGGTTTCCCTCTGTTCTCTCCTGTATAGATAGATGAATTTGGAACTCTAAATCCAACATGGTTTGTAGTAGCTGTTTGAATCTTGACAAAATAAAGAAGTTCTGTGTTTTGTCTCTATGGTTTGTTTCCTCTTCAAGTAGCCCTAGGCACAGACTGTGGAAAAGCACTTTCATTGAGATGGGTTGCCAAGCTTCTATGCAATAACGAGTTTCCAAAATACCAGCAAATATTTTTTCACCCAATCTTGGTGATACTTGGTGGTAATGATAAGTACACAAAACCCACTTGGCTCACCCAATTTTGTTCTTCTACGTTGAAGCGTTCGTCTACAGGAGCAGTTTTTATATTTAGGTTTCACTCTGTTCTCTCATATATAGTTAGATGAATTTGGAACTCTAAATCCAACATGGTTTGTAGTAGCTCTTTGAAACTTGACAAAATAAACTAGTTCTTAGTTTTGTCTCTATGGTTTGTTTCCTCTTCAAGTAGCTCTAGGCACAGACTGTGGAAAAGCACTTTAATTGAGAGGGGTTGCCAAGCTTCTAAGAAATAACGAGTTTCCGAAATACCAGCAAATATTTTTTCACACAATCTTGTTGATACTTGGTTGTAATGATCAGCACACAAATCCCACTTGGCTCACCAAATTTTGTTCATCTAGGATGAAGCATTCGTGTACAGTAGCAGTTTTTATATTTAGGTTTCCCTCTGTTCTCTCCTACATAGATAGATGAATTTGGAACTCTAAATCCAACATGGTTTGTAGTAGCTCTTTGAAACTTGACAAAATAAAGGAGTTCTCAGTTTAGTCTCTATGGTTTCTTTCCTCTTCAAGTAGCCCTAGGCACAGACTGTGGAAAAGCAGTTTCATTGAGAGGGGTTGCCAAGCTTCTAAGAAATTACGAGTTACCGAAATACCAGCAAATATTTTTTCACCCAATCTTGATGATACTTGGTGGTAATGATCAGTACACAAATCCCACTTGGCTCACCAAATTTTGTTCTTCTAGGTTGAAGCGTTCGTCTACAGTAGCAGTTTTTATATTTAGGTTTCCCTCTGTTCTCTCCTGTATAGGTAGATGAATTTGGAACCCTAATCCAACATGGTTTGTAGTAGCTCTTTGAATCTTGACAAAATAAAGAAGTTCTGAGTTTTGTCTCTATGGTTTGTTTCCTCTTGAAGTAGCCCTAGGCACAGACTGTGGAAAAGCACTTTCAATGAGAGGGGTTGCCAAGCTTCTAAGAAATAACGAGTTACCGAAATACCAGCAAATATTTTTTCACCCAATCTTGATGATACTTGGTGGTAATGATCAGTACACAAATCCCACTTGGCTCACCCAATTTTGTTCTTCTACTTTGAAGCGTTCGTCTACAGGAGCAGTTTTTATATTTAGGTTTCACTCTGTTCTCTCATATATAGATAGATGAATTTGGAACTCTAAATCCAACATGGTTTGTAGTAGCTCTTTGAAACTTGACAAAATAAAGGAGTTCTCTGTTTTGTCTCTATGGTTTCTTTCCTCTTCAAGTAGCCCTAGTCACAGACTGTGGAAAAGCACTTTCATTGAGAGGGGTTGCCAAGCTTCTAAGAAATTACAAGTTTCCGAAACACCAGCAAATATTTTTTAACCCAATCTTGATGATACTTGGTGGAAATGATCAGTACACAAATCCCACTTGACTCACCAAATTTTGTTCTTCTAGGTTGAAGCGTTCGTCTACAGTAGCAGTTGTTATATTTAGGTTTCCCTCTGTTCTCTCCTGTATAGATAGATGAATTTGGGACTCTAAATCCAAAATGGTTTGTAGTAGCTCTTTGAAACTTGACAAAATAAAGGAGTTCTCAGTTTTGTCTCTATGGTTTCTTTCCTCTTCAAGTAGCCCTAGTCACAGACTGTGGAAAAGCACTTTCATTGAGAGGGGTTGCCAAGCTTCTAAGAAATAACGAGTTTCCAAAATACCAGCAAATATTTTTTCACCCAATATTGATGATACTTGGTGGTAATGATCAGTACACAAATCCCACTTGGCTCACCCAATTTTGTTCTTCTACGTTGAACCGTTCGTCTACAGGAGGAGTTTTTATATTTAGGTTTCACTCTGTTCTCTCATATATAGATAGATGAATTTGGAACTCTAAATCCAACATGGTTTTTAGTAGCTCTTTGAAACTTGACAAAATAAAGGAGTTCTCAGTTTTGTCTCTATGGTTTGTTTCCTCTTTAAGTAGCCCTAGGCACCGACTGTGGAAAAGCACTTTCATTGAGAGTGGTTGCCAAGCTTCTAAGAAATTACAAGTTTCCGAAACACCAGCAAATATTTTTTCACCCAATCTTGATGAAACTTGGTGGTAATGATCAGTACACAAATCCCACTTGGCTCACCAAATTTTGTTCTTCTAGGTTGAGGCGTTCGTCTACAGTAGCAGTTTTTATATTTAGGTTTCTGTCTCTTCTCTCCTATATAGATAGATGAATTTGGAACTCTAAATCCAACATGGATTGTAGTAGCTCTTTGAAACTTGACAAAATAAAGCAGTTCTCAGTTTTGTCTTTATGGTTTGCTTCCTCTTCAAGTAGCCCTAGTCCCAGACTGTGGAAAATCACTTTCATTGAGAGGAGTTGCCAAGCTTCTAAGAAATAACGAGTTTCCGAAATACCAGCAAATATTTTTTCACCCAATTTTGATGATACTTGGTGGTAATGATCAGTACACAAATCCCACTTGGCTCACCAAATTTTGTTCTTCTAGGTTGAAGCGTTCGTCTACAGTAGCAGTTTTTATATTTAGGTTTCACTCTGTTCTCTCATATATAGATAGATGAATTTGGAACTCTAAATCCAACATGGTTTGTAGTAGCTCTTTGAAACTTGACAAAATAAAGGAGTTCTCAGTTTTGTCTCTATGGTTTGTTTCCTCTTCAAGTAGCCCTAGGCACAGACTGTGGAAAAGCACTTTCAGTGAGAGGGGTTGCCAAGCTTCAAAAAATAACGAGTTTACGAAATACCAGCAAATATTTTTTCACCCAATCTTGATGATACTTGGGGGTAATGATGAGTACACAGATCCCACTTGGCTCACCAAATTTTGTTCTTCTAGGTTGAAGCGTTCGTCTACAGTAGCAGTTTTTATATTTAGGTTTCCCTCTGTTCTCTCCTATATAGATAGATGAATTTGGAACTCTAAATCCAACATGGATAGTAGTAGCTCTTTGAAACTTGACAAAATAAAGGCGTTCTCAGTTTTGTCTCTATGGTTTGTTTCCTCTTCAAGTAGCCATAGGCACAGACTGTGGAAAAGCACTTTCATTGAGAGTGGTAGCCAAGCTTCTAAGACATTACAAGTTTCCGAAACACCAGCAAATATTTTTTCACCCAATCTTGATGATACTTGGTGGTAATGATAAGTACACAAATCCCACTTGGCTCACCAAATTTTGTTCTTCTACGTTGAAGCGTTCGTCTACAGTAGCAGTTTTTATATTTAGGTTTCTCTCTGTTCTCTCTTATATAGATAGATGAATTTGGAACTCTAAATCCAACATGGATTGTAGTAGCTCTTTGATACTTGACAAAATAAAGGAGTTCTCAGTTTTGTCTCTATGGTTTGTTTCCTCTTCAAGTAGCCCTAGGCACAGACTGTGGAAGCACTTTCATTGAGATGGGTTGCCAAGCTTCTAAGAAATAACGAGTTTCCAAAATACCAGCAAATATTTTTTCACCCAATCTTGATGATAATTGGTGGTAATGATCAGTACACAAATCCCACTTGTCTCACCCAATTTTGTTCTTCTACGTTGAAGCGTTCATCTACAGGAGCAGTTTTTATATTTAGGTTTCACTCGGTTCTCTCATATATAGAAACATGAATTTGGAACTCTACATCCAACGTGGTTTGTAGTAGCTTTTTGAAACTTGACAAAATAAAGGAGTTCTCAGTTTTGTCTCTATGGTTTGTTTCCTCTTCAAGTAGCCCTAGGCACCGACTGTGGAAAAGCACTTTCATTGAGAGGGGTTGCCAAGCTTCTAAGAAATTACAAGTTTCCGAAACACCAGCAAATATTTTTTCACCCAATCTTGATGATACTTGGTGGTAATGATCAGTACACAAATCCCACTTGGCTCACCAAATTTTGTTCTTCTAGGTTGAAGCGTTCGTCTACAGTAGCAGTTTTTATATTTAGGTTTCTGTCTCTTCTCTCCTATATAGATAGATGAATTTGGAACTCTAAATCCAACATGGATTGTAGTAGCTCTTTGAAACTTGACAAAATAAAGCAGTTCTCAGTTTTGTCTGTATGGTTTGTTTCCTCTTCAAGTAGCCCTAGGCACAGACTGTGGAAAAGCACTTTCATTGAGAGGAGTTGCCAAGCTTCTAAGAAATAACGAGTTTCCGAAATACCAGCAAATATTTTTTCACCCAATTTTGATGATACTTGGTGGTAATGATCAGTACACAAATCCCACTTGGCTCACCAAATTTTGTTCTTCTAGGTTGAAGCGTTCGTCTACAGTAGCAGTTTTTATATTTAGGTTTCATTCTGTTCTCTCATATATAGATAGATGAATTTGGAACTCTAAATCCACCATGGTTTGTAGTAGCTCTTTGAAACTTGACAAAATAAAGGAGTTCTCAGTTTTGTCTCTATGGTTTCTTTCCTCTTCAAGTAGCCCTAGTCCCAGACTGTGGAAAAGCACTTTCATTGAGAGGGGTTGCCAATCTTCTAAGACATAACGAGTTTCCGAAATACCAGCAAATATTTTTTCACCCAATTTTGATGATACTTGGTGGTAATGATCAGAACACAAATCCCACTTGGCTCACCAAATTTTGTTCTTCTAGTTTGAAGCTTTCGTCTACAGTAGCAGTTTTTATAT
This sequence comes from Callospermophilus lateralis, assembly GCF_048772815.1. NCBI lineage: Eukaryota > Metazoa > Chordata > Mammalia > Rodentia > Sciuridae > Callospermophilus > Callospermophilus lateralis. The sequence continues at coordinate 8,482 of NW_027514989.1, read as the reverse complement.
TTAGCTTTCCCTCTGTTCTCTCCTATATAGATAGATGAATTTGGAACTCTAAATCCAACATGGTTTGTAGTAGCTCTTTGAAACTTGACAAAATAAATGAGTTCTCAGTTTTGTCTCTATGGTTTGTTTCCTCTTCAAGTAGCCCTAGGCACAGACTGTGGAAAAGCATATTCAGTGAGAGGGGTTGCCAAGCTTCAAAAAATAACGAGTTTACGAAATACCAGCAAATATTTTTTCACCCAATCTTGATGATACTTGGTGGTAATGATGAGTACACAGATCCCACTTGGCTCACCAAATTTTGTTCTTCTAGGTTGAAGCGATCGTCTACAGTATCAGTTTTTATATTTAGGTTTCCCTCTGTTCTCTCCTATATAGATAGATGAATTTGGAACTCTAAATCCAACATGGATAGTAGTAGCTCTTTGAAACTTGACAAAATAAAGGAGTTCTCAGTTTTGTCTCTATGGTTTGTTTCCTCTTCAAGTAGCCCTAGGCACAGACTGTGAAAAAGCACTTTCATTGAGAGTGGTTGCCAAGCTTCTAAGACATTACAAGTTTCCGAAACACCAGCAAATATTTTTTCACCCAATATTGATGATAATTGGTGGTAATGATAAGTACACAAATCCCACTTGGCTCACCAAATTTTGTTCTTCTAGGTTGAAGTGTTCCTCAACAGTAGCAGTTTTTATATTTAGGTTTCTCTCTGTTCTCTCCTATATAGATAGATGAATTTGGAACTCTAAATCCAACATAGATTGTAGTAGCTCTTTGAAACTTGACAAAATAAAGGAGTTCTCAGTTTTGTCTCTATGGTTTGTTTCCTCTTCAAGTAGCCCTAGGCACAGACTGTGGAAAAGCACTTTCATTGAGAGGGTTGCCAAGCTTCTAAGACATAACGAGTTTCCGAAATACCAGCAAATATTTTTTCACCCAATTTTGATGATACTTGGTGGTAATGATCAGTACACAAATCCCACTTGGCTCACCAAATTTTGTTCTTCTAGTTTGAAGCTTTCGTCTACAGTAGCAGTTTTTATATTTAGGTTTCCCTCTGTTCTCTCCTATATAGATAGTGAATTTGGAACTCTAAATCCAACATGGTTTGTAGTAGCTCTTTGAAACTTGACAAAATAAAGGAGTTCTCAGTTTTGTCTCTATGGTTTGTTTCCTCTTCAAGTAGCCCTAGGCAAAGACTGTGGAAAGCACTTTCATTGAGATGGTTTGCCAAGCTTCTAAAAAATAACGTGTTTCTAAAATACCAGCAAATATTTTTTCACCCAATCTTGATGATACTTGTTGCTAATGATCAGTACACAAATCCCACTTGGATCACCACGTTTTGTTCTTCTAGGTTGAAGCGTTCGTCTACAGTAGCAGCTTTTATATTTAGGTTTCTCTCTGTTCTCTCCTATATAGATAGATGACTTTGGATCTCTAAATCCAACATGGTTTATAGTAGCTCTTTGAAACTTGACAAAATAAAGGAGTTCTCAGTTTTGTCTCTATGGTTTGTTTTCTCTTCAAGTAGCCCTAGGCACAGACTGTGGAAAAGCACTTTCATGGAGAGGGGTTGCCAAGCTTCTAAGAAATAACGAGTTTCCGAAATACCAGCAAATATTTTTTCACCCAATCTTGATGATACTTGTTGGTAATGATCAGTACACAAATCCCACTTGGCTCACCCAATTTTGTTCTTCTAGGTTGAAGCGTTCGTCTACAGTAGCAGTTTTTATATTTAGGTTTCCCTCTGTTCTCTCCTGTAAGATAGATGAATTTGGAACTCTAAATCCCACATGGTTTGTAGTAGCTCTTCGAAACTTGACAAAATAAAGGAGTTCTCAGTTTTGTCTCTATGGATTGTTTCCTCTTCAATTAGCCCTAGGCACAGACTGTGGAAAAGCACTTTCATGGAGAGGGGTTGCCAAGCTTCTAAGAAATAACGAGTTTCCAAAATACCAGCAAATATTTTTTCACCCAATCTTGATGATAATTGGTGGTAATGATCAGTACACAAATCCCACTTGTCTCACCCAATTTTGTTCTTCTACGTTGAAGCGTTCATCTACAGGAGCAGTTTTTATATTTAGGTTTCACTCGGTTCTCTCATATATAGAAACATTAATTTGGAACTCTACATCCAACATGGTTTGTAGTAGCTTTTTAAAACTTGACAAAATAAAGGAGTTCTCAGTTTTGTCTCTATGGTTTGTTTCCTCTTCAAGTAGCCCTGGGCACAGACTGTGGAAAAGCACTTTCATTGAGAGGGGTTGCCAAGCTTCTAAGACATAACGAGTTTCCGAAATACCAGCAAATATTTTTTCACCCAATTTTGATGATACTTGGTGGTAATGATCAGTACACAAATCCCACTTGGCTCACCAAATTTTGTTCTTTTAGTTTGAAGCTTTCGTCTACAGTAGCAGTTTTTATATTTAGGTTTCCCTCTGTTCTCTCCTATATAGATAGATGAATTTGGAACTCTAAATCCAACATGGTTTGTAGTAGCTCTTTTAAACTTGACAAAATAAAGGAGTTCTCAGTTTTGTCTCTATGGTTTGTTTCCTCTTCATGTAGCCCTAGGCAAAGACTGTGGAAAAGCACTTTCATTGAGAGGGGTTGTCAAGCTTTAAGAAATAACGAGTTTCCGAAATACCAGCAAATATTTTTTCACCCAATTTTGATGATACTTGGTGATAATGATCAGTACACAAATCCCACTTGGCTCACCAAATTTTGTTCTTCTAGGTTGAAGCGTTCGTCTACAGTAGCAGTTTTTATATTTAGGTTTCACTCTGTTCTCTCATATATAGATAGATGAATTTGGAACTCTAAATCCAACATGGTTTGTAGCAGCTCTTTGAAACTTGACAAAATAAAGGAGTTCTCAGTTTTGTCTCTATGGTTTCTTTCCTCTTCAAGTAGCCCTAGTCACAGACTGTGGAAAAGCACTTTCAATGAGAGGGGTTGCCAAGCTTCTAAGAAATAACGAGTTTACGAAATACCAGCAAATATTTTTTCACCCAATCTTTATGATACTTGGTGGTAATGATGAGTACACAGATCCCACTTGGCTCACCAAATTTTGTTCTTCTAGTTTGAAGCGTTCGTCTACAGTAGCAGTTTTTATATTTAGGTTTCCCTCTGTTCTCTCCTATATAGATAGATGAATTTGGAACTCTAAATCCAACATGGATAGTAGTAGCTCTTTGAAACTTGAGAAAATAAAGGAGTTCTCAGTTTTGTCTCTATGGTTTGTTTCCTCTTCAAGTAGCCCTAGGCACTGACTGTGGAAGCACTTTCATTGAGAGCGGTTGCCAAGCTTCTAAGAAATAACGAGTTTCCAAAATACCAGCAAATATTTTTTCACCCAATCTTGATGATACTTGGTGGTAATGATCAGTACACAAATCCCACTTGCCTCACCCAATTTTGTTCTTCTACGTTGAAGCGTTCATCTACAGGAGCAGTTTTTATATTTAGGTTTCACTCTGTTCTCTCATATATAGATAGATGAATTTGGAACTCTAAATCGAACATGGTTTGTAGTAGCTCTTTGAAACTTGACAAAATAAAGGAGTTCTCAGTTTTGTCTCTATGGTTTGTTTCCTCTTCAAGTAGCCCTAGGCACAGACTGTGGAAAAGCACTTTCATTGAGAGTGGTTGCCAAGCTTCTAAGACATTACAAGTTTCCGAAACACCAGCAAATATTTTTTCACCCAATCTTGATGATACTTGGTGGTAATGATAAGTACACAAATCCCACTTGGCTCACCAAATTTTGTTCTTCTAGGTTGAAGTGTTCGTCTACAGTAGCAGTTTTAATATTTAGGTTTCTCTCTGTTCTCTCCTATATAGATAGATGAATTTGGAACTCTAAATCCAACATGGATTGTAGTAGCTCTTTGAAACTTGACAAAATAAAGGAGTTCTCAGTTTTGTCTCTATGGTTTGTTTCCTCTTCAAATAGCCCTAGGCACACACTGTGGAAAAGCACTTTAATTGAGAGGTGTTGCCAAGCTTCTAAGACATAACGAGTTTCCGAAATACCAGCAAATATTTTTTCACCCAATTTTGATATACTTTTTGGTAATAATCAGCACACAAATCCCACTTGCTCACCAAATTTTGTTCTTCTAGGTTGAAGCGTTCCTCTACAGTACAAGTTTTTATATTTAGGTTTCCCTCTGTTCTCTCCTATATAGATAGATGAATTTGGAACCCTAAATCCAACATGGTTTGTAGTAGCTCTTTGAAACTCGACAAAATAAAGGAGTTCTCAGTTTTTTCTCTATGGTTTGTTTCCTCTTCAAGTAGCCCTAGGCACAGACTGTGGAAAAGCATTTTCATTGAGAGGGGTTGCCAAGCTTCTAAGGAATAACGAGTTTCTAAAATACCAGCAAATATTTTTTCCCCCAACCTTGATGATACTTGTTGCTAATGATCAGTACACAAATCCCACTTGGCTCACCACGTTTTGTTCTTCTAAGATGAAACGTTCGTGTACAGTATCAGTTTTTATATTTAGGTTTCCCTCTGTTCTCTCCTATACAGATAGATGAATTTGGAACTCTAAATCCAACATGGTTTGTAGTACCTCTTTGAAACTTGACAAAATAAAGGAGTTCTCAGTTTTGTCTCTATGGTTTGTTTCCTCTTCAAATAGCCCTAGGCACAGACTGTGTAAAGCAATTTCATTGAGAGGGGTTGCCAAGCTTCTACGAAATAACGAGTTTCCGAAATCCCAGCAAATATTTTTTCACCCAATCTTGATAATACTTGGTGGTAATGATCAGTACACAAATCCAACTTGGCTCACCAAATTTTGATCTTCTAGGTTGAAGCGTTCGTCTACAGTAGCAGGTTTTATATTTAGGTTTCCATCTGTCCTCTCCCATATAAAAAGATGAATTTGGAACTCTAAATCCAACATGGTTTGTAGTAGCTCTTTGAAACTTGACAAAATAAAGGAGTTCTCAGTTTTGTCTCTATGGTTTGTTTCCTCTTCAAGTAGCCCTAAGCACAGACTGTGGAAAAGCACTTTCATTGAGAGGGGTTGCCAAGCTTCTAAGAAATTACGAGTTTCCGAAATACCAGCAAATATTTTTTCACCCAATCTTGATGATACTTGGTGCTAATGATCAGTACACAAATCCCACTTGGCTCACCCAATTTTGTTCTTCTAGGTTGAAGCGTTCGTCTACAGTAGCAGTTTTTATATTTAGGTTTCCATCTGTCCTCTCCTATATAGAAAGATGAATTTGGAACTCTAAATCCAACATGGTTTGTAGTAGCGCTTTGAAACTTGACAAAATAAAGGAGTTCTCAGTTTTGTCGCTATGGTTGGCTTCCTCTTCAAGTAGCCCTAGGCACAGACTGTGGAAAAGCACTTTCATTGAGAGGGGTTCCCAAGCTTCTAAGAAATAACGAGTATCCGAAATACCAGCAAATATTTTTTCACCCAATATTGATGATACTTGGTGGTAATGATCAGTACACAAATCCCACTTGGCTCACCAAATTTTGTTCTTCTAGGTTGAAGCGTTCATCAACAGTAGCAGTTTTTATATTTAGGTTTCTCTCTGTTCTCTCCTATATAGATAGATGAATTTGGAACTCTAAATCCAACATGGTTTGTAGTAGCTCTTTGAAACTTGGCAAAATAAAGGAGGTCTCAGATTTGTCTCTATGGTTTGTTTCCTCTTCAAGTAGCCCTAGGCACAGACTGTGGAAAAGCACTTTCATTGAGAGGGGTTGCCAAGCTTTAAGAAATAACGAGTTTCCGAAATACCAGCTAATATTTTTTCACCCAATTTTGATGATACTTGGTGGTAATGATCAGTACACAAATCCCACTTGGCTCACCAAATTTTGTTCTTCTAGGTTGAAGCGTTCGTCTACAGTAGCAGTTTTTATATTTAGGTTTCACTATGTTCTCTCATATATAGATAGATGAATTTGGAACTCGAAATCCAACATGGTTTGTAGTAGCTCTTTGAAACGTGACAAAATAAAGGAGTTCTCAGTTTTGCCTCTATGGTTTCTTTCCTCTTCAAGTAGCCCTAGTCACAGACTGTGGAAAAGCACTTTCATTGAGAGGGGTTGCCAAGCTTCTAAGAAATTACGAGTTTCCGAATTACCAGGAAATATTTTTTCACCCAATCTTGATGATACTTCGTGGTAATGATAAGTACACAAATCCCACTTGGCTCACCAAATTTTGTTCTTCTAGGTTGAAGTGTTCGTCTACAGTAGCAGTTTTTATATTTAGGTTTCTCTCTGTTCTCTCCTATATAGATAGATGAATTTGGAACTCTAAATCCAACATGGATTGTAGTAGCTCTTTGATACTTGACAAAATAAAGGAGTTCTCAGTTTTGTCTCTATGGTTTGTTTCCTCTTCAAGTAGCCCTAGGCACAGACTGTGGAAAAGCACTTTCATTGAGAGGGGTTGCCAAGCTTCTAAGACATGACGAGTTTCCGAAATACCAGCAAATATTTTTTCACCCAATTTTGATGATACATGGTGGTAATGATCAGTACACAAATCCCACTTGGCTCACCAAATTTTGTTCTTCTAGTTTGAAGCTTTCGTCTACAGTAGCAGTTTTTATATTTAGGTTTCCCTCTGTTCTCTCCTATATAGATAGATGAATTTGGAACTCTAAATCCAACATGGTTTGTAGTAGCTCTTTGAAACTTGACAAAATAAAGGAATTCTCAGTTTTGTCTCTATGGTTTGTTTCCTCTTCAAGTAGCCCTAGGCACAGACTGTGGAAAGCACTTTCATTGAGATGGGTTGCCAAGCTTCTAAGAAATAACGAGTTTCTAAAATACCAGCAAATATTTTTTTCACCCAACTTTGATGATACTTGTTGCTAATGATCAGTACACAAATCCCACTTGGCTCACCACGTTTTGTTCTTCTAGGTTGAAGCGTTCGTCTACAGTAGCAGTTTTTATATTTAGGTTTCTCTCTGTTCTCTCCTATATAGATAGATGAATTTGGAACTCTAAATCCAACATGGTTTATACTAGCTCTTTGAAACTTGACAAAATAAAGGAGTTCTCAGTTTTGTCTCTATGGTTTGTTTCCTCTTCAAGTAGCCCTAGGCACACACTGTGGAAAAGCACTTTCATTGAGATGGGTTGCCAAGCTTCTAAGAAATAACGAGTTTTTAAAATACCAGCAAATATTTTTTCACCCAATCTTGATGATACTTGGTGGTAATGATCAGTACACAAATCCCACTTGGCTCACCAATATTTGTTCTTCTAGGTTGAAGCGTTCGTCTACAATAGCAGTTTTCATATTTAGGTTTCCCTCTGTTCTCTCTTATATAGATAGATGAATTTGGAACTCTAAATCCAACATGGATTGTAGTAGCTCTTTGAAACTTGACAAAATAAAGGAGTTCTCAGTTTTGTCTCTATGGTTTGTTTCCTCTTCAAGTAGCCCTAGGCACAGACTGTGGAAAAGCACTTTCATTGAGAGGGGTTTTCAAGCTTCTAAGACATAACGATTTTCCGAAATACCAGCAAATATTTTTTCACCCAATTTTGATGATACTTGGTGGTAATGATCAGTACACAAATCCCACTTGGCTCACCAAATTTTGTTCTTCTAGTTTGAAGCTTTCGTCTACAGTAGCAGTTTTTATATTTAGGTTTCCCTCTGTTCTCTCCTATATAGATAGATGAATTTGGAACTCTAAATCCCACATGGTTTGTAGTAGCTCTTTGAAACTTGACAAAATAAAGGAGTTCTCAGTTTTGTCTCTATGGATTGTTTCCTCTTCAAATAGCCCTAGGCACAGACTGTGGAAAAGCACTTTTATTGAGAGGGGTTGCCAAGTTTCTAAGAAATAAAGAGTTTCCGAAATACCAGCAAACATTTTTTCACCCAATCTTGATGATACTTGGTGGTAATGATCAGTACACAAATCCCACTTGGCTCACCAAATTCTGTTCTTCTAGGTTGAAGCGTTCGTCTACAGTAGCAGTTTTTATATTTAGGTTTCTCTCTGTTCTCTCCTATATAGATAGATTAATTTGGAACTCTAAATCCAACATGGATTGTAGTAGCTCTTTGAAACTTGACAAAATAAAGGAGTTCTCAGTTTTGTATCTATGGTTTGTTTCCTCTTCAAGTAGCCCTAGGCACAGACTGTGGAAGCACTTTCATTGAGATGGGTTGCCAAGCTTCTAAGAAATAACGAGTTTCCAAAATACCAGCAAATATTTTTTCACCCAATCTTGATGATAACTGGTGGTAATGATCAGTACACAAATCCCACTTGACTCACAAAATTTTGTTCTTCTACGTCGAAGCGTTCATCTACAGGAGCAGTTTTTATATTTAGGTTTCACTCTCTTCTCTCATATATAGAAACATGAATTTGGAACTCTACATCCAACATGGTTTGTAGTAACTTTGTGAAACTTGACAAAATAAAGGAGTTCTCAGTTTTGTCTCTAT